>NC_031777.1:24515474-24714221 GCF_001522545.3 Parus major | reverse complement strand
GCGCGGGGGGGGGCGGGGGGGAGGGAGGGTGTGTGTGGTGTGTGTGGGGGGGAGGCGTTGCGACATCAGGTGCTATTGAAATTAGCCGCTGCCAGATTGACAATGTTAATGATGCGGTGACCTCTACAACAACAGAGACCAGATTTCTGAACTGCTGCTTGTGTCTAGTAATTAAGGCCCGGTTGAAGAAACAACACGCAGCCCCGTATTTTTTTTAATTTTTTTTTAATTTTTTTTTTTTTTTTTTTTTGGTTCCCCCAGTTCCCACCCCTGGGCCCGGCGGTGCCGTACCTCGGCCATGCTCCAGTGCCTACATCTCCTTACCTCCTGCGCGCCCCGCTCCCAGGTCCGGCGTATTTTAACCACCTTATCTTTTTCGACAGTTGCTTTCCGGAGAAATGCATATTTAATGATGTGCCTCTAGGCTTAAAGGCACAACAAAAGCACTTTGACGTGCATTTAAAGCTGCATTTATTTTCAGGTACTATTGATTTTAATAATCAACCCATCTCTCCTTCTTTCTACCCGGTGAGGTTTTTAAAAACACGTATTTTTAAAGGAGAGGATTTGATGTTGCTGCCACTTGACAGTGTCTAAGGCACAGTAGACACCTCTTATCGGGCGCTCCCCTCGAATGATAGTAGCATTTCAGAATTATTTTGCCACCTCGTTTCAATATTCTTCAGCTCGACAAGAAATAAAACGACAGCGAACTTTGGGTATTTGAAAGAATTTTCTTTTCCAGCCTTAGAGAAACGTGCTTAACTTAACAATGCACACTCATTAATCCTCCACTCGCTGCCACTGACAAACTAACAAAACTTCACTTCCAAACAGCAATATTTTACCCCCTTCCAACCACAGCAAGTTTAAGAATTCTCACAAGTTAGGAAGCATTCATTTCTTTCTCTTACTTGAGAGGTATTTTCCTAAAGCATGTTTTGTCCAAAGTAACAAGGCATGGCACTCTGTAATTACAGCAAACCTAGAATTTACATTAATCTCAACTAAAGCAATCGAGTATTACTCTGTGTACACACACATAGGATCATTTAGTTTTACCATCCACAGATTCATTTCAAAATTAATTACTTTTTTTTTTTTAAATCAGTATCGTTGCAAACATTTTTAAATGCAAGAGCTGAAAACTGAGAAAGCTAGGATGGGCCACATTATAAGCTCACTTAGCTCCTTCCTAGAGAAAGAAAACCTGACTACAAACCACCAAAACCATTTTAAAAACATGTAAATCAAATCACCATTGTTCTACTAGCTTCATTTTAAAAAAAGTATAAATATTCCCTCTACACTGCTAAGCTGGGGACTGACATTCAGTACATTTTAAATTTCTTTAAGCCATAGACACGCTCAAACACACACAGAGACTAAACACACCAATAAAGCACATCAAATGTAGTAAAGCTCATAAAATCTAGCTATACACAAACCAAGCAAGGAGAAAATTCACATTTTAAAAACATCGTACAATCTGTTTGTGGAATGAGCACTGAATTCAATTAAAATATGAACAATATGAAAGGCTGCAGAAGATTTCTGTCACCACACATCTTTCTGAACACATTTGTACCTTACTAAAAACTAAGCATAGATTAAACCAGCCCGTAAGATACATTTCCTAACTCAAATTTATGTGCCCTATTAGACTGAACACACAGACATCAAAATGCTACAACAGCTAGTATATTACCATAGATTCTTGTGCAAACATACATCAAATATTAAAGTTAGATTTGTAATGCAAATTTTTTACTTAAGGTCTCTTCAGGGGTTAATAACACCGGAGAAGGCATCCAGAAATTATTTTTAAGTCTTTTCAACTTCAGCTTACTTTGTTACTATAAATTCATTATGCATATCAAGATTCAGCCATTTTTCTGAAACAATAATCGCACGCTGCTCCTCTCAAAAATTAGCTAATCTTATCGGTCTATAAATCCAGGTACTCTGCACACTGAACACTTTCCCAAAAAGCACCCCACACACGCAGCCTTTCCGAGAAACACTAAAACAAACGCTCAAACATCCTCAGAGGCCTCTCTCTGGAAAGACAAAGGCAGAATCCTATTGTTGAAAAAGTCAACCTTATTCTCGTGTTTCCAATAGTACCATTTATCTTTCGGGGAAAGGGACTGACCACCGCATCACGGTGGTGACATTTGTAAAGCATCAGATTCTCTACACAGTCTCTCCAGCATCAGCCAGCAAGCCCCTGAGCAAAGCATATTTTTAGTGCAATCTTCCATCCCCACAAAAAGAAACTTGTCTTAAACAGCTAATCCAATATCAAAATGAAATCACAGGGTTGTTTCCCAGCCCCCCCCTCCCTCTCCTTACCATAAATGAGCAGTTTCTTGACTCATTAATGACAGTTTCCCTTAAAAGAAGTGATCTCATATCACTGAGCCCCTCTCCACCACGCATACATCCCAAAGGTTGCGGGTATCTTAGCATCAGTAGCCGCTAGCAAGCTCTCTCATACAGAGCCCAGATGGACTATACCAGAAGCCAATTCAGCGTTAATAACTACCTACTCTGTGCAGTTTAGAAGCCTTACGTGGCATAATGTCCTAGGCAACAGCAGCCGATTGAAACCGCAAATAAAAGACAACCCAATTCTCCAAAAGCATCAAAAGGAAAAAAATAATAAATTGAAGAATGATTTTTAAAAAAAAATCTCTTACTTGCATAAGATTAAACTGAATCCTTCACCAACATATGAAAAAGGAGAAAAAACAGATGCTGCCCAGAAAAAGTGACAAAATATTACCTCATTATTTAACAAAGCAGCATTAAGCGTCCTGCTGATTTCAAACATCTTGCCACAGATTTTGGTTAAGAGAAACAGAAAGAATCCTTTGCAAGCCCTCTGTCTGCAAAGGGTTCTTCAATTTTCTTGCGCACAACAGAATAGTCAATATGTTATTTCCCTAGAGTTCGCACATTAAAACATCTAGTCAGTGAGCTGAATTTTCCCCTTATCACACTGTAGACTCCTGTTATATGTACTGCTCTCTTTGCAAGATTAGCCTGCCCCAAACATGGCTGTTGTTTAAACTATTCTTTAAAGTAACAGTTCACTCCATAACCACCAGGTGGGCAGTGTACACAGATCCAAGTAACCATCTTAAAGATTTTTCTTGGAATAGCTGCTGGTTGTAATATACAACGTAAATCCCCCCTACACTTATCAAGCAGGAGGAAAAAAATTGTCACTGTTTTATGCCCTTTCCTCCCCAGCAGTGAGCCCACGAACAAAACCCTAAAATCACCTAGCTTTTAACACAGTGTTTTGTTTTTTTTTTAAAGGGACCTTAAAATTGATACAGGAGCTTTTCATCCAGCAAGTGGTAAAATCCAATCAGTTTTCAGAACAAAGTGTAATTAAAAGGGAAAGCACTCCCAACTAATTGGTTTGTACTAAAGAAGAACAAAAATCAGCATTACATTCACAAGAGGGTTCTTTCATGGAAAGACAAAATTCAGCATGTAAATAATTCTGCTAGAAAATATGAACTATACCTTCAAGCAAATTGAAGGCAACTTGATAAGATACTGCTATGACTTACTGTGGCTTAAATTCATTTATGAAACCACTGTTGCACGCATCAGAGCACAAGACCGAAGTACATGGAAAGGATCCAGTGTTTCAATAGCACCTAAGTCTCCCAAGGTATCAAACTGTCCCTATTCCATCATGTCTGCAAGCTATTTAAGTATTTTTTTTCTCCACTTTATTTAAGGTCAAATACCTCAAGAAAGACTTCCATTACTATAAAAAATACCAATTCACTCAACACTCTACAGCAACACCCAGAGGCTTGAATGAGATTGGGATCTTTGTGTTAGGTGCTGTACAAACACATTTGAAAAGTCATTTCATACCGAAGGATTTACAAACAACATTTACAAGACTGAAAGCACAAAGCAGAGGTGTGAGAAGGAACAATAAACAAAAAGCATCACAAAATGTCTTTACCAGCTGGCAAGAATCGCTGGAGGAATAGGACCACTCCAGCAACTACCTGTGCTAAGGCAGAACCCAAAAGGTTATTTACTGAGGTTAAAGAGAAAATGCATTAGATGGACAAGGGCTTCTTTAGATTTACCACCTACAAAGCACCATCACCTATTTCTTTCATTTACAGCAATCCATGCTGAGTAAGTATATGCAGAGTAGCGATTTTCTTTGCTGGCCTTTAACTAATATTAAAGTGATGCAGTAATGACTTAACCTTCTTGAATATGTATTGAGTTTCAAGTCATCCATTTTTATATGAGAAAGGTTATTTGCATCGATTTCTGTTTGCATGAAATAAGCTTATTTTCTCATTCACCATATGCCTTGAACACTAATTAAAAGTGTCACTTTCTTCTAATGTAAAAACGTAATCACTTAGTAAATAAGTATTCTTGGCTTTTTGGTCTTTGTGATAATCTATTTAAGGACTTTTTATTTCCACGCAACTTCAGTGCTTTGATTACCACACACTCTTCTCATGTAAAGAGAAGTGTTTTACAAATGCACATTTTTGTTGGATTTTTTTTTCAAATTTAAAAGAAAAAAATAAATCTAGAATTACATCTTTAAGGACCCACACTCCTATTACCCCGAGGCAAATCCATCCAATCAATATGAAACCATTCACATGCCACCATCTGCCAAGCTGTAGAGCAATGTGGCTGGAACAGACCTCTTATAAAGCAGCAGTGGTCTCATTTTCAGCCTATTAGGGAAGCACCAGAGCTCTCATGTGCAAGGACACAACACTCCAAGTCAGACCTCCTCACACCACTGTCTCTGTGCACTGCTGCAGAACTCCTGCAATTTTTGCTGCTTGAGTTTTCACACTAATCATCAAAGCAAGAGGGAGGGGAAAATGATCAGTAACAGTCATATTCCACTGCAGCACAAAATAAAAGAACTCAATTTAATTCTATCCTAATATGATTATAGCAAACCATTTAAATGCTGCTGCCTGTGAACTACAACCTGGCATTTTCCATCACCTCATTTTCTACTCTTCTAGAGAACTAAACATTTATCTCTGGAACAGTTTTACTCTTTTCCAAGACACTCCTCTCACAAAATTAATATTTAATTCTTATCAAAGAGTTATTTTGTTGTTTGACGGATGGTAGGGTGCAGCTGGATGAGGAACCAAGGAGAGGCACGTGTGTGCAAGAGATGGATCTTGTGTACAAAATGATTTAATAAAGATAACAGGCAGGGAAAGGACATTACACAATGCAACCACCCAGGTTTGTCCTATGCAGTAATTCAAGAACCTCTGCGGAAACAGCCTCCAGTTCAAGATACCACATCAACACTGTCTTCAGCAACACTGAGCTCACACAGTCTTTTCATCAGAAGATCTCATAATAATTTAAAATATCCTCCACCACCTATAACCCTATGCAAATGCACTGCATGACTAACTAAAAAAGAGCACTAGGAGAAAACAGGAACATGAAGGTGTGCAAGCCCCTTATAAATATACACAGGGAGAAGAAATTAACTAATTTAAAACCATCCATGAAATTACAAGAAACTGAAAAGGTAAACATATAATTCATATGATGCTAACAGTCACAAACGCAGATGAGAAAGCCAGAGCTAAATTGCTCATGGCATCTAACCCAAAGCCAGATTTCAGTGAAGAAAATGGGAAAGAAAACAAAAAGAAATCAGCCCAATTAAGCTGACTGCCTTTTCCTGTACCTGTGTGCAGGAGGTGGCAGGGACTAGGGAGTAGAGGGAAAACCAATGGCCAAACAGGTTATTTACTTTTACAACAAGTTTTTTTTTCCACTGTTACTTAAACAGCTTACAATTAAGTGTATATATACACATAACTTGCTTAGCTACTGAGCAATTTAAAAAAAGAACCAGCAAAATAAAACACCTTACCAACTGCCCTGTGGAAATCAAGCAGGAGTTGGGTGATTGAGACTAACCTTGCATGACAGTGAAAATGTTTTTCAGGCTCTTAAAGGTTAGTGAATGAATGTACTTGATAAAAAAGTCAAATTTTTAAGGTTTTGCTGCAAAATAAGTAAGTCATGATAACTGAACACTAGCCATATAAAAAACCACCATATAATTTCTGAGAAAACAGTAGGTGAAAAAGATAACTGACAGGGTCTTGAGCTTTTATTAATTTATTTAATTAGATGATCCACTCAGAAACACAGGAACCTATCCCTGCTTCCTGTCCTGCCCCTGCTGGGGAACCCACTGACAAGCTGCACAAACTCTGCTGCTGATGCAATGTTCTGTGTGGTGCAATGAAATTCCTCCTGATGCCGAGGAGATGAAGTATAACACACAGCTACCTGGAAAAAATATCACTTTTTGGATCTAAACCCAGAAAAGAGATAAGAAAAAAAAAAACCCAGAAGAAAAATCAAACATTGTGAGAGCTCTAGCTCCTTAAAGAGCTAGACACTAGATGCAAAACAAGACAGAAAGCCTTCTTAAATACTTACAACCCTAAATGAGGAATTTAGATGCACAAAGCTTAGGCAAGTAGTCACAGTTCCCACAGAAATCACACTTCAGATGCTTTTGCACAAATATGCTATTTAATGTTGCTTGCCCACTTTCTTTTTCATGCCTTATGAGATGTGTAATTTGGATGCTGCATAGCTGCTCTAAGTATCACATGCCAATTTTCAAAAGATGTGTGTATTTGCAAACCCCACTGTGGATACTCATGTTTGAACGCTGGGAGACTGGAACAAAACTCTCCAGGGCACAGCAGAGCACAGAGGTAACAAAATGAATAGATGTAAATAGCTCTGATGACGAGAGAAGCCTTAGTAGTGATAGGAACCACATCCTCAATTCCACAACCAGAAGCTGGGCAGCCACACAGATTTAGGCGTGCACGTGTGCCAGGGAATAACCTCAGCAAAGGATTCCTGTGACTGTCAGGGCACAGACCAGCCAGGGAAGGGGTCCAGCAGCTCTGCTACAGTGCAAGAAGGGTTTGGAGAAGATGATCCAGCACCTTAGCAAGTCTGAAGGCCAGCAGCATCCTTGGCTCCACACTCCTCTCCCAGCTCTGAACTGCTGCTCTGCAACAGAGCATCCACTCAGACCCAGCATGTCTTGCCTGGCCAATTTTCAATCCATTTTACAGAACCCACTGTCAGCACCGCAAAACTGAAAAGCAAAAGGCAGCATACACTGCAGGTAAACATGTTAACACAGCAGTAATGTACCAGTAATTCTTTCTCCCCTTTCCAGTTATTTTACTTTTGGCTCAGGAATATAGATTTTAATGCCTTCAGTCCCCTATTTTGTTTTCCTCCTTTTAAATTCAGATACTAAAAGTTGTACCCGACAGACATCCTAAATCCTACAGCTTGCTTTCCTATCACTACAAGCAGGACTCAATCCTACCTACAGGGAGAGTTAAAACATTTCTACATTGCTGTCAATTTTGTATAATAGAGTTAGCAAAGTTTCAACTGAGCACAAATGAAGATGTTTTCAAAGATTTATGACTGCATTTTTAAAATGTATTTACTTGTAAATAATGAAAGGACCTAGGCACTGAAGAACTCCAGACTTACCAGGGAGATTTACATGAGTTCAGCCATTTTTAATGTGCCTATGTATAAGCACAAAAACCTTCATAAAAAATGTGAACACAGTCTTTCAACCAGCATTGCCTAATTTTAGAACAGTTGATGGATTTGCTTTAAGCCCATCTGTAATACAGTGTGCTATACACCTTGCACTCAGGCCAAATAATATCAATAACAAGAACAAAGATAAAAACCTGAAAGGAGATTAATGTGCTGATGTTTCCAAGCTTTGAGACAGTGATCAGAAAGATCTGGGGAAGAGTGCAAGGTGGCTGGATCAGAACAGAGGTACAGGAGGAATCAAAGGAGACCTGTGAGCAGCATGCAGAAGGGTTATGTCTCCTGCAACTTGCAATTACACAGGGAGGATGCAGAACCAGGGAAGATACAATACAGAATAAAGACAATAAAAAGTATCAAGAGCTATTAATTGTCCAAATTACTTGTTAGAGCAGCTGGCACTTACATAGAGTATTTTAGTAGCAGCGGGCAGAAGGTAAATAAGTATTACAATTTCATGCATTAAAAACTATTCCTTCATAATTTCCAGGTAAACCCTTTCATCCAACCTATCCCCAAACCAAGGATGCTGGAATGGAGAAAAAGGTTAAAATGGCTTTACTACAGAAACCAAGCTTACCTCATGCTCCAAAGCTTATATCTGTATGTACAAGTGGCAGGAATTTCAAGAAGCTTCCTGTGCACATCTGTTTTATTTTACCCCCTAAGAAATAAAGGTTAGATAAGCTGCCTAAATTAGGTACCCAAATTTCAGGGATGAACAGCTCCCTCAGGAATATGGCTCATGCAATTTTTTAGTGTATAATTCAGATTACAGAAATGACTATTTTATAATAAGGAAAGCGAGGTAAAAGAGGGTAAGGAGTATAAAAAACAGAATGGATGCAGTATTTGAGAAGAGCAATGCCAACACTGAACTTTCCATACTGACACAAAAGCAGGGAGAGGCTAAAGAAAGACAACTGAAAAAACTAATCTGCAGCTCCTCTTCCTGCCCTCTAGAGTTCCTGGAGTTCCTCTCTTGGGAACAGGATGACTTCAGTTTTCCTACCCAGTTTCAGATTTTCATGCAGACTTATCATTTTCTTTAAACTTCTCTTTCCAAGGTGTGACATACCTTAGCAGATGATTTTTAGCTTCCTTTAAAGTAGGGCAGATGAACCATGGGTACTTTTAATATTGCAGTTAAAAAAAATAAAAACATTAGTAGATATAAAAGTTGTTCTTCAGGCTAGATTTCCTAATAAATAACTTTGGGTTACAATTATCTAGCAATAGATATTTGGTGCTTGGGCTTCAAGGCAGGTTGGCACCCAAGAGTGAGTTCACTTGTGTGCTGAACTGCCTCTTCCACAGGCACAGCTGATTTGTTTTTTCATTGAACAGGCAGATGAAAGATGAGGCAGTAGCCAGGCTGCTTGTGTTTTTTCCAGCCTGTGGAGAAAAGCTGCATGTGAGAAGATGGGCTTTACTAGTCCTAGAGGCCAGTGTGGATGAATTTACCATACCTGAAGTTACCCATCTGCTGGACAGTGATTCTCTCCAGCCTTTTGTACAGGAAGTTCTAGGAAATGGGCACTTCCAAGGCACAGGTCATCTGTCCTGCTCTATAGACCTCTGAGAGGAAGATAAATCATGCTCTTCTTCACTGGCTGCACACTAAGGAGGTCTCTAGCATTCACCAGGGGAGCCTTGCTGCAGCAGAAAGTCAACCTTTGGTCAGGCCAATGCCATCATGGGTTTACCGTGACCAAGGCAGATGGTCTCCAGCTGACCCTCACCTAAATGAACTGTGGCCACACTGGGGTCTCTGAACACACAGTGCAGTCCTCAGTATAACTCAGCATAGCTGTTCCTAAGTACAAATAAGTACTACAGTAAGTAGTGATTCAAGCAAGACAAGTTTAGCACAGACCCAGACCACAGACGCACGGCCAACACTCAGTGCACCCGTAACAGCTACACAAAGCAAATCCTGCAAGACTACATTAGTCTGTACATGGAAAAAGCCTAACATCCTTGGAGGCATGTAAACAACTTATCAAAAGGAAAAACAAAACAGCAAAGTTTATTTCATGAACTCTAAGCTAGATAATCTCGCTTTCATAACAGAAGCTTTGATTCTGGACCTCCGAACAGCAAAGCCTTAAGAAAAAAAAAAAGGGTTCTAGTACATCCAATTTATGACTGTTGGGAAAAGCAACAATCACATCAAAACAGCTGCTCTGAAAACCTATCCAGCTACAGGCCATCACCCTGCAGTTTAAGAATATTTCACTCCACTGCCTGAACACATTTATATTCTTCCAGGCTGTTTTCCTGATGTTTTATAAGGATTCCCCAATGCAACAACAAACGATCTTTCTTTTAATAGTATCACTGGATGCATTGTAACCTGCACCTAGGGACACCCTGCTCTGCTCAGATAAAACTTAATTGTTCTTCTGACATGGTACAAGGAAGGAACTTTAAACTCACATAATAAATGAAAACAGACCTCTATTTTTAATATTTTCCATAGCCCCAATGTCTAAAAATGTTCCTAAAAACTTAAAAAATGTTCCAAGCAAGCACAGATAACCAACACAGACCTAGTGTGCAAAAAATATATTTACTTTTTTAAAAGGTTTAAAAATCTTTTAAAAGATTTTATTCTGCTGTGATAGAGGGTCCTGCTTCTGTGGGTAAGGGAAAGGCAGATATCAGTGATGCTGTGGAACATTTGACAAAGAATTTCAACTGCTGGGAACAAATGGCAAAATCCCTCCAGCATATCTGTGCTGTGTCTTTCTCCAGACTACTTCCATAATTTTGTGCTTTCTGCCAAAGTAACAGGGCAGTATAGGTGCATACCATAAAATTCTGTGGTTTGGTAGTGGAAATTTCAGCTTGTGACCTTTGAGGTTAATGGTGCTATTTAAATTTAAGGCACAATGAAGCTATTAACCAATTACTCCCACTGACCTCACTGTTAACTGGAAGACTGTCAACACAGAAAATGAGGCCAATTATTTAGGAGCTATCATCTGTTCAGGAAGCTACTCTCTTCAGCTGGTTGAGAGACTATCCCAGGCTGGAGGATCATGACATGGCTTTATCCATTCCTGCTGTTGTCACTTCTCAGCTGCCACATGGGCACAAAGACTTTGATGCTTAGGAAACTCCTACTGGCACAGAATATTCTTCAGCAACCTGGATGACTTGCCATGTACAAAGGTTTTTTCTCTTTCCACTGGCATCAGTCAGGCCTTAGAACGTTGAAAGCTCCAATCATCACCATCAGAGAGCCACCCATACACAGGGCCTGTGCCCACAGCACCAGGTATGAACACTTCCATGATAAGGACTGCAGCTCTGCACATGCTGCTGACATACAGAATTTACTTCAGTAATGAACTCTGAATTTCATCACTTGCTGTTCCATGTGGAAAGCAGAGCCAACCTCTCCTTCTGTATCATTAGGATCATAACAGTAATTTATTAAAAGAATCTGTCAAAACTAGATGCTATTGCACATTTCATAAGCTTTTAAGTAATGAATGAAGGAAAAAACCATCTCACAGATACAGTCACATCAACTATGCAAACCAAAATAAGACCAGATACTAAAAATGAATGTTGGGGAAAAAAACAACATGTAAGTGTATACAGTAAAATCTTGCTCCAAATGCTTCCACAAGACCCAGATAGAAATAATTTTAAAAACACTGCAATCAAGCTTAATGGAGGCTTTACTTGATTCATCTATTTAAGAACCCAGAAAAAAACCCCTCACAATTTCTACATAAGAGACTGCTTGTAAGATTCAGATCAAGATGAACACGCCAGATGCTCCAGTGTACCGAATTTGCTCCTCAGCATTTTCCTACCCTGCCCACAAACTCAGTCTCACCATTCTGGGAAAGGGCAACTGCTGAGCATCAGAGCTGACAGGTTAACAGGACAGAGGGAAAAAACACACATCAGCCAATGACATTCCCATACTGCAAGAAGATCCCAAATGTGTTGTTCAACACTACAAAAAGCAACATCACCTGGCAAAATTTCAGACAGGTTTCCAGTAGAGTGACCTGCAGAGAGCAGCATGAGATTCAGGGAGTCAGGCAAGGAAGAAGAGCTGGGAGCATGGCACTGCCATGTACTCCCAGGGTTAAGTGCCCTGATGGGTCCCACCTGCAGCCTCCACCACCACCCCAGCCCAGGTGCTCCATTTAAGCTCAGGGCTGGGGCACAGAGGGCAAAACTCTGGCTTTTCAATTTCTAAATATACCATTTTACCATTGAGAAAGTGGATGGAAAAACAGAACAGGCTGCATAGATCCAGCTCTAACCTCCAATACTGTATCTCAGGTTGGGATTTTTGTCAGTCAGACGTTTGCAGGGTAAGATGACCAAGATGCATGGACAAGCACACAAAAAGTGAGTGTCTGTACCACACAGAGCATCCCAGTACTACAGGTTATTTAGCTCCATGGTTCCATGAAGTGTAGTTAGTTCTGGGTGTTAATAACCCTGATTCAGAACTGTTCAGCAATGTACTCTCATTAGCCAGACCATCTGTGTAAAGGGAACAACCTACGCTGTCACAGCACACAGAGCCTGGGGCTGACCTTAGTATCTTCCCCCACATACCAGCAGACGACCAGAGGAGAGAAGTCTGGCATCAGTTTTGTCTTTACTGCTGCCAGAGGAAGATATCTGGGCTGGAGAGGAAGTTTCTCACCTCTCCAGTCACTCTGCCAGCTGTGGTAAATGCAAAGTGGCAACTGCCCTTCCTCCTAAGGTCCCACTGGTGAAGTGGGAAATTTGGCTGTCCTATTATGACAGGATAAGTCCAGTTTAGATATCACAGGACTGTGACTTATTGGGAAAGAGAGGCTTCACTGATCATGCAAAACAGTAAAACCTCCTGACACTGTTCAGTCAGTGTAAATTATCTGATGGACTAAAAAGTGCCCAGCATGACATGGAATTGCTTTCCAAATATATAGTATTTGTTGCTTCTCACTCCTTTCTCTCTATCACACATCTGCTAAGATAAGCTGCCTGGTGGACATTCCTGGAGGTTCTTCCTACCTGCACAAAGTCTGAGATCCTTGAGCTGACTCCTACAGGGGCAACCTACACAGAAAACTTGATGCAGATCAGAGGCAGTACAGAACAGTAAGGATACATCCCAGCCCTGAGTGAACCATGCAGCAGCCATCTTTAAGCATGCTGAGGTTTAGTCCCCCCCTTTCTAGGCACATTCTTCCAGAACCTGCTTTACTGCCCAACAAATATCACGCTTCCTCCTCAGAAGAGAAATAAACAAAACAATTCAGACCAAATCTCCTTAATGTCCTGCTTACTTCCAGAAATGCCATTTTTTCCTTCTCTACCAATCTCTTTTCATCTTTGATTCCTTCCCTGCTTTCATCTGTTGTGCTTATTAACTTCCTGTGACTGGTGCCACGTCCAAGGAGAGCTGCAGAGAGCAAACCCTGTGCTATTGCGTGCTCTGCTGCTGAGAGAGCCCGAGAAGAGCTCCAGTGAGCCCAGTACAAACCACAGCGTGGAGCCCCAAGTGAGAGGAATTGCAACGACTCTTCCAAGACATAATTAAAAGTTGATGTTTTCTTCAGAGCAGTGGAATTCAGCAGTGAGTACATTAACAGAAAGCTTGGTATTGTGAACACCAACAGGCATCTCAATTCAACTAAAAGTAAACTGTCTGGATTATGAGATGTTAGTAAGTGCATACAAAGTGCTTTATCTCTTCTTATCATGGCATGGCAGAAATAATCTCCCCCACGTTAAGGCTGCTAGCAGGATCCTTGTCCCATGGAAACAATGCTTTTCTAAGGCTTCACCATCCAGTTTTGCTTCTGTGCAATTCCCTAATGGATGAGATCAAATTAAGACCCTTTTTGGACATTCGATTTTGCAAAACCTGCAGTAGTTTAACATCTTTGAAAATTCCACCTTTCTGCTATCTACTGAAGACTTGCCAGGCAGTTAGAAATCTGTTAAGCAGGAAATACATGAACAACAGACAAGCAGGGTAGAGAAAGGACTTCTCTTGAAAAACTAGGAGCATAATGAAGCAGAAGCTATTCAAAACCAGAAATACAGAATGAGGAACAACAATTAAAACTGTTGGCAAGCAACAGACCTGGATACAGGAGCCTGTATCAGACCAGCTTTGTATCACATCAGCTTAATAGGAAAGCTTGTCTTTTGGCATACAAAGCTCCTCCAATAGAAGTTACTTATTTTAAACAATATCCATTTTTATATACCTTTGACAATTTGGGGTTCTGCATAAGCAATGAGAGACAGCTTGGCAAAAGGTGACTTTACATGGTCTACTGCAACTAAAGAAATTGGCAAGGATGTCAAAAATTCATGAATTGAGAAATTAAGACTCATTAAAAGACATTTAGAATTATGCATTTATAAGAAAAAAAGTAAATACAAAAGGATATATATAGTAGATATGATTGTTGGAAAGCTCAGGAAATCCACTGTTTATATATTGGACATAAGAAAACATTGCCATGTAGGTATTTTACAGAAAGTGATGGTACCTAACTGAAAAAGGCCTAAAAAACCAAGGGAAAACAAACTAACATCAAGATGCAATGACTTCAGCTACACAAGGACTCTTTAGCTATACATTGCATGAAAATATGGAGGACAATGGTTCAAATAAAGTCAACTGTGTTGGAAATAGTGCATGAAATCCCAGAAGTGATAAAACTACTAGTCAGTGAAGAAAATGAAAGGAACCAAGTGGAAGAAATCAATCAAGAAGAAAAAGTAAGCTTTTTTTCTTATAAAGGCAGGCAAAGGGCCAGATAACATAGATGGACACACATGCACAAAAAAAAACCAAACAAACCAACAAAAAATACAACCCACAGAAAAGCAGCTCTAAGTACAGCAAGTGGTAAATTTGATAATAAAATAGGAAGCTCCAAACTAAGGAATGACAGCAAGCAGTGAGGGGTGAAAACAATTTTTCTTATGCTGGAAAAAAACCACCTTCTAATGCAAATGGATGAGCTGATTAACAAAGCTTGCAGAGCCTGTTGTGAAAGATGGGTGAATGGAGAGAACCCGAGGGAGACACTAAGAGCACGTAAACCAAATCAGGGAGCAGCTGACTGCATTCAGAGGGAAGAGGCTACAGGAGCACTCAGAAACATGAAAACAAGAATATGACCTAGGCTGCATGAAGCACCAGTAAACACACTGAAGTGCAGGGCAACAGGAGGCATCTGTTCAATGTGTTCTTAGACTGCACAAGTGTCAGCACTTTTATAAATACCACCATTTATTAGTAGTAGTCTTTATAACCAGGGGGAAGCACCAGAAAGCTTATTTTTACTGAAGTCATACAAAACCCACAGAGAAATGACACTTGTTTTTCAGTACTAAAAACCCAACTGTTGAAAGGTGAGAACTCCCCTTAATTTATGGAAATCCCAAATCCAATCTCCCATGCATTAACTTTAAATCTTTATGGAAACAAAGGCTGCATATTTTGTCTATTGTAAGGATACTGAAGTACTTTTCTAAAATAGTTTACTATGTCAATGAAATTGCAGATGCTTCTGTGCACTTCAGGGACTTCAAACATTGCATCAATTATCTGAATAAGTAATGAAAAGACATTGTGAATAAAATGGTTCACCAAGCCTGGTTCACAAGTCAATTGCTTTCTGAATCCAGTTATATACTGGAATATTTGACATGTTATTTCTTTTTGTGAGAGGTTAAGAGTTTTCTGTGCTTCTATGCTACACTTGCTGCAGAGTTTGGAGAGGAAAAAAAACCTGACAAAATACAAAAGATTGCGAGAAGGACAACACACTTTTAGATTCTCCACTACAACCCTCTTTTCACACAAAACAAAAAGAAGGTCACTGAAAGCAGAACTTTGAAGTCCAACCAAGGCAGAAACATGAAAATCCCCGAGCAGATTGCTTATCATTATAGCCCAATCTAATACTTTAAAATTCCACCTTTGACAAACTGGACTAGGTGACGGTAGAACATGAAATGTCTGTTTGTTGAGCTCTCGTTTCCAGAGAGTCTCTTTCTGGCACCTGGAAACAGAGCAAGCATAAGGCTGATTATCATTTCCATAACCCCCAAGGAAAACTATCGTGCAAGATGTTTGAGTAAGAGCAGTGCTGTTCGAAGGCAGCATTCATAAACAGAACAAAGACTAAACAAAAGGCTAAACAAGTACATCATAATTAACAACTAGCACCAAACTTTTAATTAAGATATGTAAGAAAAATCAAGGAGAGCTAATTAAAAAAACACCAGCATATATACTTTCTTAGAAAAATCTGAATTGATACTGTGAAGTAAACAGACTAATTAGAAGTGACCACAATTATTTTGTCACTGTTACTGAGTTTAGTCATGATTTTTCAGCTTGCTCTTTAATCCTACACCTTGTTTGAAGTCCTCTGTTGTTTGAATGCAGGATTCTTCCATCAATTTATTCAAAAACTGAGCAAAAGTGAAGAAAACACCACAGAGGTTTAACTCTGTATGGCAGACATGTTTTGTGACACACTCTTTTCTGCTTAGAACAGTAGTATAATTCTTGCAGGGCCAGAATTATAATTATTATACACTCCCCTGATTAATCCTGAACAAATCCACAGTTACTAGAAATGGATCCTGATAAAACTGCCACATCAATAATGCCACACTCCACATGTTTTTCTTTTATCCAGGCAGTTAGACCAGTATAAGATTATGATGCTGTTTCACACAGATTTTACTGTTAGAGGTACCAACTTCCCTTAGGGCCAGAAAGCAGTTACAGATAATAGGAATCTAACTGGCAATATTAAGGTTTTACTTCTCTCCTCTTATATACTACCCTTTCAAGAAAATACATCTATTCTCATTACTTTTGCCATTCTTCAAAACTGTTACTAGGCTGATTTGGACAGTAACAGTTAATGCTGATAGAAACAGGCAAAGAAAAATGCTGACACAACCTGGAGTTATTTAGGAACTTATTTGCTACACATCTATTTCCAGAGAATTAATAAAAAGTTGCTGACTCCCAGCTGTAAAAACCCCAAGTATACCTAGGCAAAATAAAACTGGGTAAAAAAGGAATTCCTACCCACAGCCCAGAATGCAAACAGCAAAGTGACTGCAAATTAACAACTTCTGCCTGTCCCCTACAGTGTTGGCACAAACCCCAATACTCCATTGGGATACATGATAACTCTTTGTGATTACCAAACCTAGGGACTGGCTTCCAGGTTATTTCTGCACCTACAGAGAAGCCAAAGTCCACTTTTTTTTTTTTTTTTTAAATACACTCTTAAATTTAAGAGACATCCATGGTCCCCTACAATTCTGTTCTAATGTATCACTACACACTAATAACGTAACCTTTAAACTATTCTGGAAGAATTGGCTGCCCGCAACATCACCTTTCCCATTCCACATTTAAAGTTCCAGACAATTGCTGTCCTGCCTGTAGCTTTCTGACTTACAGCTGTAGGGTGTCACCTTTTCCCCCTTTCACAAAACCAGTAAACGTGTAAAGCGTTTTTCTCTTAACTAGTGACACAGTACACATCTTTCTTGAAAGTCATTAATTTTAAACTTGTAAATTCCAGGTGTTTCCTCCATATTGAGACAAAAATAACAAGTCCTTCTTCCATATGGCTAAAAAAAATTAACTGTGTTTCAAAACTCCCTTAAAATTCAGATAAAAATACACATGCCTGTGCCAGGTAACTCACCAGCAGTGCTGAAACTGAATGAAATCTCCATTTCCTCAGACTATTTCCAGGCTTCTCCACTGCCAAAGCAAGACAAGCACTTTCTCCCTAGTCTACATTTTTCTGTTCAATAGGTGGAATAAAGTAAAAGGCTTATTTCTGTGCAAAGGCTTCTTCCTCTGCATAGCAATAAGCCTCACACTGTAATTGATTTTTTTTTAAGTGTCATTTAAATTATTTTGGTATGATTTATCTTTCCTTACTTTTTCCTAAAACATCTCAGAATATTAACAAGGAAATAAATGTAGTAATACTCTAACATCTTCAAACATTACCTAATTTAAAAATCTAATTTACTTTCCATCATTTAGGCTTCCTTACTATTTCAGATGTCACTCAGTGTGGATAGTAAAATTAGACTATCAATTTCATTTTTGCTTTGAGTGTGTTGCAGGCTCTGCTTTTCAACCACTAGAACTTTCTTGTTTAAGGTTTCCAATACTGTTCTAGAATTTCTGAATTAAGAAACAGGGGGAACTATTGCCTTGTTTTTATTATGAGAAATCTCAATTGCTCTCCCTAGCCCTTGTTACAAGAAAAGGCCGAGTGCTGGCACAAAACCAAATCTCCAATATACCTGTTAAATAATATTTAGTGATCCTCTATTAATACAAGGAGATAATAAAAGTCTTAAAATAGCACTGAGGGTGGCACTGGATAAAACAACCTTCCAATGACACCAGTGGGAGACCTACTTAAGAACCAATAAACAAATTGAGCAAGTGATGCAATATGAGCTGTCCTGCTCTTGCTTTGGTGAAATTTAAGAGATGATTTATCACAGTAGGCAGCCTTACTGCCAGCAGCCTCCACAACCAGTGAGTCTTACTCAAGGCGTGCCACCGCACTGAACAAGAACTCAAAGAAATTATTTAAGGAAATCTATATTCTTTAACACAAATGCTCATTGATAGAGTTTGCTTTAGGTTTTTTTTTTATGTATGGCATAATAAATGAACAGAAGTTTAAACTCTATCCATGCCAACCTTTTAACATCTGGGAATACTTCATATACCATCAGCCTGCTGCAGGAAAAAATGCTATCAGCACAAAACCAGAACTTCCAGAATAGCTATTAGGTAATTCAAACTACACAGTCATGGGTAATGCCTTTAATTAAAAACACCTTAATTGTACTCATCGCAGTAAAGGGGACTGAGCCTGGAACTGGCATACGTGTCACAGAGTAACACAGGTAGAAAAACAAGGCGAAGCCGTGGAAGGGGAACAGGCACAGACACACCGGGAGGAGCCAGCCCCGGCCCCGGGAGGAGCCCCTCGAAGGGCCCGGGCCCCGGGAGGAACCAGCGGCCGGTCCCCACCCCGCTGGATCCCCCTGGTCCCGCACCCCACACGTCCCCGATGGACAAATGTTCCTTCTAAAGCCTCTGATTTAGGAAACACAGCACAAAATTACTTTTTAGTTGTTTAAAAAAAAAACAAAAAACCTTTTTTAAAAAAGCGGAATGAACGCAAGCGGCATCACCCAAACCGACCCGAGCGCGGCCCCGCTCCCGGCCGCACTCGACGCCCCGGGGGCGGACTCAGAGCCTGAAGCGGGGTGAAAGGAGAGGTTTAACCTGCGCTCGCGGGAGCGGTCGCCGACGGGAAAAGGCGGAAAGGCCCCAGCGCCCCGTCCCCACCGCTCCCGGCCCCGGGGCTCCGCTCACCGCGCTCCGGCCGCGCATCTTCCGCAGCCGCGGCCAGACACCGGGGGGGCGCGCGGCCGCACGTGGCGATGGCGTCTACGGGGTCTCCCGCGCAGGCGGGCGGGGCGCTACGCAGCGGCGTGAGGCAGCGGGGCCGCCGCCATGTTCCGCCGTCAGCGCTGGAGTGACCGCGGCGGCTGGCGCGGGGAGGGCTCTTATGGCTCCCGGAACCGGCGGCAGCTGTGCGGGATGCGGGGGAAAGCCCTGGCCGCGGAGAGAGTACACGTGTGGGGCGCGGGTTGCCGGGAGGGAAGAGCCGGAGCCGGGGTAGCGCAGCCAGGAGGGTCCGCACAACTCCGCTCCCTCCCAGGTGGCTCCCGGTGTGGGAATAGAAATGAATGAAGGGTGGCGGGCAAGGTGAGGTTTGTGCTGAGCTCCGCCACGCAGGTGCTTCCCCCTGTCTCTGACTGGGTCCGTGACCCTGCGCCGTGAAGATGTATGAGGGAAGAATTTTGAGTAGGTTAAAAAGCCTCTTTTTCAATCGCCGCTCAAGGAAAGGATAAGATGATGTGACACAAATGTATGATCGTGTGCCACAAATAGAACATTGTGGGAAGCTTTTCCTCAGACATAAGCTTTGTCCTATATTTTTTCAAACAGTTTATTTTCTTGCTGTGTAGGTCATTCTTAACATTAGGCTAAATTTAGATGAAGATGCACCAGCAGCAAAGACAGACTGTCTGAGGAAGCTGAATTAGACCCACAGCCTCAGCTGTGGCCTGGTCAGGAACCTGGGTGTGAAATTATTTACATCTTTACATGTTTCAGGTAGCCTGGTTAAAAGTAACAGAATCTCAGATATTTAAATAAAATGCCTGGAGTCTAAAATAATTAGAAGCTTCTAGCTTTCCTGGTTTACTTCAGTGCTGTAAGCCATATATACAACTAGCATTGATTTCCAGAGTATTTCTACAACAAAGTGAGGAAAGACTGAACATCTTGGGCCTTTTGAAGATCTGTACCTGAAACTTCAAAACAGGGTCCAGTTTCCACTTCCAGTAAGAACGGCAGAATCTTTACTTGTTTATGCACTTTGATTTTCAGTTCTTTGTGTATAAATTTAGCTGTGGGTGGAGTATTCTGAGCCAGATTCCTCCCTATATGCTATACATACAGGATTACAGAAAGACAGACATGATTCTGCGTAAGATTGACAAGGAATTGCATTTCCCAGCAAATGCTGGATCAGAGCCATCTGTTTCAGAAATTAGCATAGCAGCAATTTGTTTGTTTGGCTTCATCTGTCTATTAGTTTGGTCCAAATCCTCTTGTTTTAGAGACATGCTATCACATAAGGAAAGGATCTGTGATACACTCTGTGCAGTCAACCCCTAAAATACATGAATTATTCTAAACAGAGGAGATATGAAATGTCATTGTCAGAAATCTAGACAAAGCTAAAGTAAGATTATTTGTTTTCCTGTAAACAAGTTTGACTTTTTCACAGCACTTTTATATTAAATCATCTGCCCCTAAACAGTGTCCTGGTCTGAGAATGCTTCTCTCCTATCCAAATTAGTGTTGCTGTACTTTTAGGTGTGCTGGATATTTTCCATGTGTTTATTGTGACAGAATGATGGAAAATCCTTCCTGCCTTACAGCCTCTACAACTTCTGAAGAGGTATTTGTATTCTTAAAAACTGAGAAGTCTAGCTGCAAACAACAGTCAGGAAAAGGGCATCAATCCATTAAATGATAAGGTATCACCACATTAGACAACAGCTTTTCTAGAAGTGTTTCACTTTGAGCTCTGTATACCCAAGAAAATGACATCTCTTATACAGCTTTTTTATTTGTGGCATACCCAGGCTGCACTATTCAGGATTTCAGTTATTTGCCTAGATTTTTTAGGTCTCAGGAAAAAAAAAAAAATAAAAAAATTACTACTTAATACTCCAAACCCATGCATCTACGATTTTATAGTTCCTACTGGATCTGGTTACAGTGCAAATATTTCTAGAGAGGTGTGGAGAAAGGTCTACACTGTTGTACAAATAGTGATCACTATGTGGCATTGGCTTGATGATGCAAGTTTCAATCAGAGGATATTCCTATCAACTCTTTAAAAATGTGACCAAAAATAGTCATAGTCAAAAGTCATGTAACCTTGAGAAGCATAAACACCAAGGTAGTTATTAGGAAAAGAGAATCCTAGGTATATCTGCTCAAATAGGAAGTAATTGTGAATGTTTCTTATAACTCAATACTTCTAATGCATGATTTAAAAGCTACACAAACTAAAAGAAATAGCTCATTTTCTTGTTACTTCATTTCTTAGTTACATGGCAAAACCACCAACAAAAACACCTTCTAAAATAAGAACTTACATTTCTCCTTCAGAAAAATGAGTCGTGTGTTGTAGGCAGTGAAAGTGAGGTGAAGTCTCAGCTCAGAGGATGTGAGTGCTCATTCTATACCTGCGCTAGAGATCACCTGTGTTGCTGTCTCTACCTGAGCACCTTGCTCATCATTCTCCTCCCACCGCCCGCCCCGTTTCTTTGTCTCCTCGGAGCCACCAGCAATGGGATCTGCTGGAGTTTGGAAACCTGGGCTGAATGGAGGGGGCGGGAGCTGCAAACGAGAAGCGCTCGCCCAGGTCACTGCTAAAATCGTAACACCCAAGGCAGGGCTGTGCTCGCATCACCTGGTGATGAAACCGCAGCAGCAGCCGAAGTCAGACGGTGACAACATCTGGTGGCTTCTCTGTGCTGTCACAGGAGGGCAAGGAAATTGCCCGTTCAGGAGATGCCTTGTGAATCGATACACACCACGGTGTTTAGGACAAATAGCAAATGTCAGAAGTAAATAGTTCTGTATTTTAAGCAATGGAAAGAGAGTGTAAGTGCTTTTCCAGAGTAAGTGTAGAAAGCCATTACAAAGCTTATCTTTGAAACTGACCTATAAAAGCTATAAACACATCAAAGGCTTTGAGGACATCAGATACAAACTTTAATTCTTCCCACAGTCAAAACTCCCATGGAAGTCAATGTCCCAGGATCACGACTCCGAGTATGTTCAGTAATGCTAATGGAACTCAGACTTCCATGGGCAGCTTCATTCACAACTGTAATTTAATTCAGTTTGCAATTTATTAAGTAGTGATTTCTTGTAACGATTTTTCCTCTAAATCACTGGATATAAGGGAACACAATTTTTTAGAATATAATTTCTTGGATGTTTTATTATTACAGAATAAAAAACTTAAAAATGTAGCTGAAATACTTTTTCTTCAAGACAACAGCTTTTTGTTTACATTTAACAGGTTAAGAGGCTATATTTGTATCACAGCTGAAGGCAGGCAAAATTTCTGCTTGGTAAAGAGTCTAGATTTTCATAGCAATCTCAGATTTTAGCAGCAAAGTTTTTCTTATATTTTTGTCCATCACTAACCATAACACATTTACTCAATCATAGCACCACGAATTTTACTAACTGTGGCTTTTTGATTTTTTAAAATGCTATGCAAAGATGTCCTTTACTGTAAATACTTAACGAGTTAACCTGATATCATAAGCTACCAAATACAGAGGGGATGAAAATGCCAGTGCATCCCTCTGAATGTTTTAGCCTTAAGGCTCCTGCAGGTTTTACTCGGATTCACAATAGTAGGAGTGGGAAGGAAGAGATAAATAAAACATTTGTTTCAGAAAGTAGGTGACTTTGACAGAACACTGATGTAAACCATGAAGCCTCACAGATCAGAGGAATATTGTTAAGAAGGGAGGCTGGTGAAGAACACTCAACACCAGCCCCCGAGTGGTGCTGATCAGAACAGTTCTGCTTTGCTTTTAAGTATTATTGCACCTTCTCTGCTATTCTGTAAAGAATTTAGTTGGTGACTCCCACTGATGTATCACAGTCACTCAAAGATGTTTTTACACCGCTCATTGGATATTTTGGTAAAGGTCTAATCTCATTTGGATTTATTACGATTTATCTCGGATTAAGCATTTATCTGCTAAGGATTATGACCCATACTATGAGGTACTGATGAACCATCAGAGTTCAGGGACATCTAAGCACATTAGAATGAATCAGCAATATTATTTTTTGATGCAGTCTTCACACATTATCTTTTTTCAATCAACTTTGTAACATTCATACAGATAAGTATCTAATTTTCCTTTAATACAGGCAGTAACCTGGAAAGCTCTTAACATCCAGTAAGAGCAAAGCTGCATTTAATTAGGAGCAGCTTAAAAGATCAGGCCTCAGAGCCACATGACTTCGTATTCACTCTGCCTTCAACTGTCAGTATAACTATTGATTTTTTTATACCAATTTAAATATTTTTTCTTAGTTTTGAAATGTATTTTGGTGAGTCTTCCACTGCTATCACAGCTTTCTACTTTTTTCTAATTTGCATAGCCAGGAGTGAAAAAAAGAACAAGGATAAAGAAGAAGACTCTACTGTTTATATCTTTCTGGACTTTTAAGATATTTTTTTCTGTTTGAAAATGCTTAAACTGGTTCCTCTATTGACATACACAGTACTGCACCTAAGGAAAAGTGTTGGATTTCTCATGGGTTTAAAAGAAGTTCATCTTTGGCTTCATTTTGTGGCAAAGCCACCAATGTATGCTATAGTTGCCCCAAAAAGGCTTCTGGCTATTTTAACGCTTAATCATTTTTTATATATATCTCATATCTTAGAAATTCCATTTTATGTTGTTTTAATTGCACAAATTTGGAGAATTCTAGTTGTCACTTTAAATGTGTATGTTTGGAAGTTTTCCTTACAATTCAGATTTTTTTCTTTATGATGATACACACAAAGAAGGTTTAAATACTTTCTGGCAGTGTTTTATAATGCTGGAAATAAGACCTTGGATACGAAACTGCACAACTTAATGTGTTTAACCACTCTTACGAAAGGAATTAGGGAGAAAATATATGGTTCATTTCCAGTATACATTTCTTACTGTTTGCTAAATAGTGTCACATTTAGAATGTGCAATCCTGTGACAAATGACTACACTGCAGTGTTATTGTTCATTTTGAGGATTGCCTGCAATGTCTGATTTGCTAAGCAGGGAGTTTGCAGTACAAATGTAGCTGTGAAGAGATGAAACCTCTGAAAGGTTGTAAGGGGACACCAGTTTCAGTGTGTTCGACTTCACTACGTGGAGTAATGTAATTAAATTCTGGGTTTCACAAGAACAGTGCAAAACTCACATTTCTTTACAGTACTGGGATATAGAATGCCCGTTTACAAATTTGCATCACAGTTTCTTATCCAATTAATGTTCCGAGCTATGGACACGGTGATGCATGCGAAAACTTAGCTCTCATTTCAGTTAAAGAAGGAAAAGATTCAGCTGATGAAAAATTAAATTAAACAAAAGAGAAATGGATGAGCACAGAGAATAATTGATCTGCCATAACTAAAAGCATTGATGAATAAGCTGTAAAGAGACATAATCAAAGATGAAATTATTTTTTAGTACCTTTTCTGAAAAACATCGAATAGAAAATCATCTGGATTCAGAAGAGAAAGGTTCTTTACCTGCTTTCACGTGAGTACATGTGCAAGGAGAGAAAAATAGTGAGTGAAGGGTATTTTCTGCTAATGGGATACATTAACGTTGCCATGGAATTTAGGATCAGCATGCAGAGGGTATTGATCTTAAACCTGCTTCTGAGCTACAAGGATGAGGAGGACATGTTAATTTACTTACTTTTGACATCAGCCCAGAACTACACATGTATAGGGAAAACCTAAGGATAGGATGGATGGCAAAGGTGGACTTTGAAAAGCCTCTTTCTCAGAATCACAGAATCATTCAGCTGGAATGGACTTCAGGAGGTCTTCTAGTGCAAACTCCTGCTCAAATCAGGGTCAACACTGAAATCACATCAGTTTGTTGAGGATATGGTGCAACGAAGTTTTGAAAACCTGCAAGGAAGGAGATTCCCCAACCTTTCTGAGCAACCTGTTTCAGTGCTTACATATCCTAAAAAAATAAAAAAGGATCAATAATCTGTGCTCTGTGTTCTCCTCCAGGACACTGAGAGATATTCCGTGGCTTAGGTCTAAGGGGAGATTCCCAAAGAATGCTGCTGGTAAACAGCTGCCAGGGGGAGTAGGACTTGTTAGCCCCTTGGGCCTGGCAGATTTTCACCCCTGTTACAGTGTGCCCATCCACACTGTAACATTCCAGCTTGGATACCAGTGTGCTGTGGAGACCATGCTGAAAGCCTTGCTGAAGGCGAGGTGGGGAACATGTACGGCTCTGCCTTAGGTCTGCACATCTTCCAGGGCATCACAGAAGGTCATTAGGCTTGGTCAGGTGATGCAAACCTTGGAAAATCCATGCTGGATACTACTTCTAACCACCTTTCTTTCTTCAGGAATGTCTCCTGCAGACTTGCACCATTATTGTCCCAGAGGACAAGCAGTAGTTCTGTGGATCATCATTCTTGTGTTTCTTTAGCATGATGGGCTTTTGGATAGACTTAGGTGTGAAACCAGTCTGTAACTTCACAGTTAAAAGATTTGACATAGTCCACAGTGATACCCCCCTTACAAACTGGGACTAAAAAGTCTGTAAACAATTATTGATCTCCACATGCTACTGAGGAAATTTTCCAAGATCAGTGACAGCTGGGAAATCACTGGCATTTTAAAATTATATATCAGTGATTCACTTTTTTGGCATTTACAGTATTGCATTATGGCAATGAACATGCTAGATGTGTATTTAAAAAACCAAAATGCTTTTAGCATTTTAGTATTTTTTGTTTGAACCGTATTACAGATGAAAATTCCTTGATACAATTCAAAATAATGTGTTTGTTTATTAAAGACATATATGCATTAGAAAGAAGTTAGAATGACGAAAATGCTTGTTTGCGTGAAAATAATTCTGCTTTCTCAACAACAGCATCTCCTGAGTTTCTTTGATTCATACCTGATTACTTTAATGACTAAACTAGATTTTAACTCCTGTTAACACTGCAGATTGCAGACAGCTCTAGAAATGTGAAATGTATTTTGCCCTCCTAAGTCATTGCTGACACAGCCCTCAGTTACATTTTATTATGGAATTATTTGCAAGTGAGAGGTTTGGTTTCAAGTCATTGTCCTGTATAAGATTGCCAAAGCCTCTGGTCAGTCACTGAGCTGTCATAATTTGGGAGGAGGAGCTGGGTGCTTGCCCACAAAAGGGCACAGGTACATGAAAGGAAAATGTTTCTAATATATTAGGTAATGCTAAAATCACCTCTTTGCTGGAGAATAAAAACCATGTGGTGATCCCAATCTTGTTCTGTGCTGCTGGGCAGGAAGGACTTCAAATTAACACAGTGATTCCTCTGGCTGATGAGGGATCTGCTCTGACGCATTCTGAAGGATGTTGCATATTCCTTGGCTGGGAAAATGATGTTTTCCTTGTACTGGTCGAGGATAGAAAAGAAGGGGAAATGGTGGGAGTGGTGACTCGGGTGATCTTTAGAGGAAAAAAATAATGCAAATAGGAATTGAAGATGAGCTCTGCATACTTCCAGGTTTGAAAAATAAGTCACAGAGTTTGTAGTCCACTGTCTCGGGTTTCTGCACTGCAGAAATACATTTTAATATAGATTTAAAAATTGGCTAATGAGATTATCTGACTAAAGTTTTAATGTAAAAGGTATGACACATAAAAAGACAATCTGAATTGGGAGAGAAAAACAAACATAACAAATAATAAGCTTATTTGAGCTAAGAACTTTAAACAGAGACTAAATTGTTCAAGATGTAACTGCTTTTATTTTAATTCCATGACAGCATAATTTCATCCACTGTCTATCTTAAATCCTGTAAAGGTTTGTATTTTGCCTTCTCAGAGTCTTTTAGGGAATGATTTGTGATTAGGAGTAGAGAGACTATTTCAAATGCCTCTTAAAATATGTGGTATTGCAAACAACGGATATAAAATGAGATTCACACACATAGCTTTGCTGGTGGCCAAGAACTGCGTTGCAATATGCCGGAAATCCAAACATCCTCCTACTCCCAGAGCCTTGCTGACAGATCTACAACAACTTCTTTCTCTTGAAAAAGCTACTTACAGAATCAGAATAAGAAAGAGAGAAGCCTGCTTATTCTGAGAAACTAATGTAATACCTAAAATGGGAGGTTAAAGATTCCTCATCAATATGAAAATCACATTTCTTCTTGAAAATTTTACAGTTTCAAGTAACATCTAGACTATCTAAAACCCTCACAAAAACCAGAGAGAGTAATATCATGTCATCTCTGAAAAAGCAACAACAGCAAACCCTTAGGATTAGTGTCATTGTTGTCTTGTGTCGCCTTTTAGACCTACAAATAATTGGGCTTCTGCCTTAGTACATGGGTGTGTATCAATGGAACTTGATGGAACAGAAATAGAACCTCAGCTCAGCAGATCCTCCTTTCTTGAAAAACCATTTAAAGAGGCAAACACAAGGGAATAGGAAAACAAGTAACTTTCCCAGGGATGTGTATTTTAAACAGAGCATATTTTGCAAGAAAGGCTGTTGTTAGATGCTACATATTTTAATTAGCTGTTTAGAGAATCAGGTTGACAATGTCCTTTAATTAGTAGACATTGACTTATTCCACGTGCATTATGGCACAGTGAATCTTATTAAGATAAATGTTTCTCTCTGAAGAGATGAAAAAAAATCCACTATCATTTGTTTACTTACCAGATTGCTCACCATCAATACGGCTGCTATTTAAAATGATGAATTTTAGTCACATATTTAATTAGCTAATAGCTGATCTCACTGTAGGGTCTTGATCCTCCTTGCATGTGTTCTTTCATCCTGAAAAAGTCTTTGGTTATATATTGTTTTTGAAGTTTTCGTTTGAAATTGTCCTTGCTACTTTCAAACCTAAAATGCAATAAATTAAATTATTAGAAGTAAAAATTATTGTGAAAATGTTTAAGGTTTTGAGTATCGTTTTATACCTACTGCCCATTTTAATATATTGCTAGAGACTTAAAAAACACATTACAAGTTTTTAATGTTGGGTTTTCCACTTGCTGCAGGTATTTAGTTTGTGAAAAAATGATGTGCACTTTAAAAGGCTGTAAACTAACTTAAGATATCAGTGCATTTGTCTGTCACTGCTCAGCCTGCAGCCTTCTCACAGAATTCACATTATTTGAGGGCCACAGTTGGAAAGTGTAGCAAATGCACTGTAGCCTATACTGTGTCATGATAACTATTAAAAAAAACCTTAATGGTGTTCACATAAAAGACAAAATCTCCTGTGGGTGTCACTGGTTTGGAAGAGGGCTCTTCATGGGAGATTCACTATTTCAGTTATTCATCATATGTGACAAATGGTGCTTCTTAATCCCACAGATTATGTTAGTGCCTGGAATGGCATTCAAGGTAAAACATCCCTCTCTCTTCACAGAAGATGACATTCATGGACTGGGAGTCGTGCAAGGAGTTGAGAGCTGCCCTCGATGATACTTATGGTACCTTCAAACTTGAGATGTTCTATGGTTCTGTATGACTGCCCTCTAAACCTCTCCTTTTCCTTCCCATTTGCAGCATTAGATCATTTCAACAGTACAAGGAAGATAAGCAAGAAGTTAATAAATCAGAATTGTCGTTATGGAGGCTGACTTAGAAGGGATTGCAATGGCAGGTATTGTGCTGCCAAGGAGAAAGGATGCTGGAGATGCTGGAGATGGTCCAGGCTTGCCTGTAAATAAACTGAAGGCAGCCTGGGGTGGGGTGTGAGGTAAAGCCAGGCTGCACCCATTGCAGAAGATCTAAACAAGTTCTGCAATATGGGTTTGCAATATGAATTTGTAGCTAATGGATGTGTACTTGCCATGGAATTTGCATTAGTTCAAACTAGATATATATATATATATATATAACTATAACCAGAACTTGTGAGTGAACTTTCTTTGGAAGGACATTTTGAAATAATACATGGTCAATGATATGAGTTTCTAGAGGAACTGTTATGGGCTGGATGGCTCAAAATCAAGAGAATTTTTTTACTGAAACCAAAGGGCTTAAGGGTGCCTAGAGCCTGGTGGTGGTGGGTCACATAAGACACCATGAGACATATCCATCAGGCTTGTTTTGCCACTGCCAGTTTCCTCACAAACACAAGCTTCAATCTCTGTAAAAAACTGTCTGTATTACTTCAAGACAAAGTATTCTCTGACCTCTGGAGCATGTCATTACAAAAGAAGGGCCTAATTGACTTCTTGGATGTGCAATTATTTGTTCTCGCAGTTGTCCCATAACAGCATGGATTATAAAGCTTACATCTTAGGCAGGCAGGCGAAACTCAGTTACCTTAGTCCTGCTGTTTAATTAGTGTTTACAACTGGACATTGTTTATATCCCAATAAATGTTGCCTGAGTGAAGATTTCCCCTTAACCAATTATACCAGATGCTTTTCTGTGCAAGTCCTAATTAAATAGCATCTATTTGTACGTTTCCTTTAGTCCTGCCTCTTGTGTGGATGTCTGTCAGAGTGCCATGCCACCCTGGGACACTTCACCCACATTTCTGTCACTTTCTGGTTTGCTGGCTGGCTGCAGCTTCTCCCCTTAAAAGCTCTTGCTTCCTGTATGGGAGGAAGGTCCTGATGGGCAAGGCTGGGATTTGGGAATCCAAATCAGTTTCTTGTGCATTAGCAGAATCCTTAAGTGATTGCTAAGTCACACATGACCCCATCAGGATGGTGTAACTTCAGGCGGCTGGTGGGGTCACTGCTGTAGTGTCCAACCCTGCAGCCTCCAGCACAGAATTTTAAGCAAAGCTGGAATTTACTTGGAAGCCCTCCTCTACAGACATTGTCAAGGTGCAGATACTGTGCCTGGCTTGTGAGCAGCTCTGCTTCTCATTACAGTTTTGGCACAGTTTCAGGAATGGTCCAGATTAGCTGTCCTGGACAGTGCAGTGCCCTCTCCTTAATCAGACCCTCAGTATTGAGCTTCCCTTCTTACATATAATGGAACATTACTTTCTGGCAGGTAAGATTTTAAGCACTTTCCTATTTCAGGTCCTTTTTCTAAGAGCTGATTCCTAAGTTGCCACCACTTTTATGTGTGCTCAAAATATGAAAAGGAAATCAGCTTCCTTTCTCTGGTACAGCAGCCGCCCTCCTAAATGAGTCAATGAGTTCCCAAATGTAGTATTTCAATGCCATGTGAAAAAGTATGGAGTGAGAGATGTATTAGTAGGAACACTGTCTCGGTGCCAATCCTTATGGGTCAGAGGATTACGAAACAAAGTAGCCCATCTGTGCTTCACCAAATATCTTCATTTAGAAGATAAACATGGTAATGTAACCACATTTTTTACTGTGTACTTCCTTAATCCAAACTTCAAGTGATTCTAATTTCATATTAATGTCTTAATTTTTAAATTGTCCTTGATTTCAAGATGGATTAGTTAGTAATTACATTAAATTATTTCTTCAGATTCTGATCAGATACATATATACCCATTCATTTCCTTAAGATCTTAATTTGAAGAGTTTTTTTATTATCTCTAGGGTCAGGTTGCAGTGAGCAGCAGAAAGTTTGCAGGCTGGAAAGGTCACTGAAGCTTTAGAATGCAGAAAATATTACGGATACAAACCTTAGAAAGTTCATGTAATTTTTTCTACAGACTCTAGGTTCAAGGTTGGAGACACATAATTGGGTGTGATTATGTCTTACTGGATAGTCACTTCTCAGCACTGCTATTATAACAAGGGAAACAATTTTGGTAATCATGGTGTTCAGGAATATCTAGAATTTTGTATTACTTGGACAAAATAGAGAGATTAAAGAAAAGATGCTGTGTGTTTCATGTCTCCAAACACTTAAAATAGTGATTTTAAAATGTTACTGTGAATGTGGCCTTGGCATAGTGATTCTCTAGCACCATTAAAGCCAGGTCTCTGCCTATCTCACCACAGTCAGGCTGGAGTTTGCACGGGGAGCACTGGTCCCTGATCATCTTGTGGACCATCAGGAATTACATTGCCCTTAGGGGCATAATGATCTTTTTCTCTTGAGTTCTCATTGTTTTGCCATAGCAGGTAGTTTAGAGCTAGATTCACTGAACAACTCTATTTTTTGTATTCTTGAGGGAAGGTTTTTGGCCTCAGTAGGTCCCATATTTTGCTTTACTCTGTACTCTGGATTCCACAGAGTATGGGGTCTAACATGTTCTTATCCCTTTCCTAAACTGATGGAGTGCTGCTATGGGCACAAGTTTTCTTTATTGTACTATTTTTAAAGGCAAATGTTGATGATATTTTGAACTACAAGGACTTGTTTTAGTGGAAATGAAGGGCTTATTGAGTGTAACTGGGAGGGCAGCAATGTTGCAGCGAAGGTGAAAGGTCTCTCAGGGATGAGAGTCTCAAGCCATCAAGTGCATTGGATTCAAGACCTCACAACTTAGCTACCAAAGGCAACCAGCCTGCAGTCCCTGAGTTCATTCCTTGGGTTCCTAAAAGGAATAAACCCATCACTGTTCATTCGTGTGGCTGACATTGGCATAGATCTCCTCCACTCCTTTCTGAATACTTGTAAGACTTGTATATGATAGGAGCAAAAGAGAATTCCTTGCCACTTAGTGTGAGAAAAAATGCTGGGGAAGACAAGTGCATATTAGGGTGAGCCAACTGTTTACCATGATCTGCTAACAAATGTGAAAACTAAAAATGGCCTTTCTGCACTGGGATTTTATCGTGTATTAGTTGCCATGTGTTAGTGAACATAAGCTTATTGCAGTCTCAAGTAAATTCCTGCCATTTCAGTTTACCTCCTCTCTCCCAGCTGCTACATGTAGTGATTGTCTCTCAGAGATTTGCTGCTCCTTTTTCTGTGCCACTGGAACCTTGAGAAATCATGAATTTATTTTATAAGTATGGAATTTAACATGGTTCCTGAATTCATTATGAATTATTCTTTCCTCTAAAGAATTTAATTTCAGTTGAGGGCCAAATGATCAGTTTTAGGAGAGCAAACAATTGTTCAGGTAATCTGAAATTAAGTTCTGATTGTACCTCTCATTTTTTCCAGGTGTTCATTGACTACATTAAAATAATTTTATCAAAGTAGATACTGAAAAGGATTAAAGGATAGAAAGGAACTGTAAAGTTTATAGATGATTAAAATGCAATGCATAAAATGTGTTTGTGTATATAGACATGGTACTGAATGTGGAAAATGTCCATAATAATCTTGAAATATTAATGAAAAACTAAGATAGTAAATATTTTCAGTAAATACATTAAAAAATCACACAAGCCTATACTTTAATTTCTAAGTATAGGTGTAGTAATCTTTGCCACCAGGACTGGATCAGGATCCTGTAGACCCTTTGGGAATGCCTGTCAAGTTACAGACTGTGTTTAGCAGACAGACAATTAGAACCCCCTGGAAAGCGCTTTCCCCACTGAGGGCTTCCAGGAAATTCCAAGGTTACAGTATAGAAGAAGTCTTTGGGCTCCTCTTCTGAGTGGCACAGAATTCTAGCTTAGTATTATTTTTTGGGTTTGAAATTCTGAACCATCTTGATCCACATGCTCAAATCCCAGGAGAACTGACTTAGCCTCTCACCTTTCCCAGATGAAGTGTGCTTTTATCACGTACGTGTGTATATGTTTCCAATGGGAACTTAAAAATGAAGGTTATTTCCTGAAAAGAATTTCAAAGCCTCAGCTTTGTAATAGCAAGGGTTTACTTGGGTAATAATTTCTTTTTCCATTCTGCACCTAGGTGGCTGGCACTGACCTTCCTTCCCTGTCCTAGTCAAACGCAGGGCAGAAGTGCATGCTGGCAGCCAAGCCCTTGTCAGCCGTGCCTGGCTTAGAGGGACACTGAAAGAGCAAGGGTGTGCACCTGAGAGAGCTCTACACCTTGCTGATCCCTGGCTTTTACAAGCCCAGAAGTGCTTGTGGAAGAGTGGAAAAGCAAGGTAGCATTCCATATCCTGGAGGCACCAGTTGTTCACCTTCCTGGGTTCCTTTGGGCTGACAAGATCTTTGTGTAATTATACAATATTGATGCACATCTGTGAGAACAAACCGTTAGGAACAAACAGTTCAAAATATCTATAAAACGTAGAATTAAAAAAAAATATTTTCAGGTGTGAAATGAGATGATGCTTCGCCTGCATGGGTACAAATTGATCCAAGTTCTGTGATGATAGTGTCACTGGTTTCATATCAGTTATCTCAGCATAACTTTTTGATTATTTCTGAAATCATGCACAGAATGAGGGGAGATTCAGTTTGACCTTTCCAGACTTGCTGCATTTTAATTTTTCCTATGCTTAGAAATAACACAGAAAAAAACCCAGCAGGTAATATTATTTTTGTATAAAGCTCTCTAATTATACTAGGCATGTTCAGAATACATTTAAGATACTGTCCTGACACCAAAAAAAATTACAGTGTGCTTTTAGATATTACATAACTAATGAGAGTGATAAATGCTAGGAGAATGAATGGATCAAGGTTACAATAATAAGATTATAGGATTCCTCCACTATGTGTGCATAGTTTAAAATTCACTTCAATTTTGCTACCTCAGTCTGGGCTTTGGTTTTTTATTTTGGCTTTTTCTTTCTTTATCAGATTTAATTTTCTCTCTGAATCCACCAGACCATAACAACCTGGCTAAAAACTCTGACCAGTCTTGATTTTCTTTCTTTTTTTCCTTCTTTTTAAATTTGGATTCTGCCTGCTCTGCTTGCACAGCCACCATCAGTGCCCTGTTTGTATCAGAGCCATTTTTATGGCCTTTTCTCTGACAGCAGTCATAGTTGAAATATACTTGAATGCTTGAACTACTTTATTCTACATGGGGAAAAGGATACAAATAAAGAGTAATTATGTGATTTCTACAATTTCTACAATTACACCTGGATTCTTTAATCCCCACGTTGAAGACCCACAACATGCACCACACATGTGGTGTGTGAAACGCATGCAAAACTCGTGCTAATGCTCCATCTTCTCCTTCTCATCCAGCTTTAACAGTCACTTACAAACGATTTGTGAAAAATCAATAATGCACCTTACTGGCTTTTTTGTAATGTATAAGAAAGGGCACTTTTTTGCCAATTTTTTAAACACTGAAAATATCAGGATTGTGAAATTGGATTTTTATTGATTTTCTTGGAAGATCTTTGGGGTTTCGACAGACATGTATTGACAACAGCCACCTCTAGCTGAATCAGAAGTATTGAATATATAACACAAATCATTCGATCTTCAACATATTTGAATTATCCTCATGTTAAAAAAAAAGTGATCAGGAATCTTTTTTCCTTTCAAGTCTTTCCTCTTGTGTTATTATTCTTTCTTACGTTCTTTAATCACCACAGCCTTGTAGGCTGCGAACGAAAGATAAACAAACAATGGAATAGCTAATGTTTCAAATACAAGCACAGATAAAAAAAGTAAAGCATACTCCTCAAGTCCTTATAGATTATAAATAAGTAGAGAAATGGCACAAATCTGTATTTAGAAAAATAATTTATTTCTCAGTATCTGTAATGAAGGGAGTTGTCAGTCACATTAATTTTTATGTAAATTTACCTAAGCTGATGAATCATGACTGAAATATTGTCTAATCTTCCTGGGTTTGGCCAGCATTTCCATTTCTATTTCGATTGCCTCAATTTATTTCTGTTTGCTTATATAATGAGTTTTAAGGGGCCATCCCAGGACCCATAATGAGCAGAGTGAAAAGAGGGGCTGCTTCACGGCACTGCCAGTCCCTTACAAGCAGTGGATGCCCAACACATCAGACCAGTCCCCATGACAGACACTCAGCTTGGCACACAGCTGACGATTCATTATCATTCCTTCAGTAGACATCACAGCAGAGGAGATTTTTAGGGAGGGATTTGAAGGAGGAAAATTAGGTGAGTGGGAGTGCGAAGCAGCAGCGAGGGAAAGCTGGTTTGAACATGTAACAAGTAGAGAGTTATTACTGAATGAAATGTGTGGGGGGAAGCCGTTGGTTTCTCCATAGGCTATTAAAAGACGATGGGGTGGGAATAAGCTGCAAAGAGCTACAGAAGTGAGGCAGCTTTTGCTTGCCAAGATGCAGAAGGGGGTGCGGGGATGCGCTGGAACGAGGAATAGGGCTGAAGCAGCAAATGTGAGGACAACCCGGGCACAAGTGTCTTGCAATAGTTCTGCTATTCTTTGCTATTTTGTTTTGTTGTTCTCTTTGTTGTTTTGCTGTCATTTTGTACTGTCCAAAATCAGATTTTTGGGGCCAAAGGCCTTTTTGTACTAATGACAAGCCCAACATGATCTCAGGTGCTCTAAAAATGCACACATAAAAATAAGCAACTGCTTCTCCTGAAAACCATTTCCCTCATTCTTCAGCCCTGATTCGAGTTATACCATTCAGTTATCTTTCTATTTCCAAAAGAACTTTCTATATGAACTTTCCAGTTCTCTCTTGTCAAATTATCTTACTGTTTTTGGAAAGACTGCATATCATCTATATTTAACACCACTTCAGCTTGGTGAGGTGACTATAACATAGCATTAAACTCAGACTAAAAAAATGAGTGTGGCATTTCTAGGTTTTTCAAGTATGTTAACTCAGAAGAGATAATTTGACTGGAAAAAGTGCTTTCCCCCAAATGTCTCTGATTGCAATAGAAATGTCTCTGTTTTCAACAGATCTTCTTGCAGGTATTGGGGGTGAGTTAATCGGCTGGCAATTAGATGCAGAAGGCCTTTGGATTAGTATTTGTGGTCACCATAGAAGTGAGTCTCAGAGAAATGTGAATAAAGAGGTCACCCGAAGAACAGATATGGAAGGTCTCTCCACAGGCACTTAATTCTTAGAAATTTACAGATGAAAAATGCTATATGGGTATTAATAGATAGGAATGAAATATGGATGAGGGGACACTAAAGCTGGAATAGCAAGTAGAACAAAGGGAGTAAGGGCATGTGGGGACATGGTAAGAGACCAGACTAGAGCTGCAAACTTGGACAGAACTGTTTAAAATCTAAAAAAATAATAAAAAAAAAAATCAAATAAAGGAATGAAGAGATCAGTACTATGAGAAATTATTTGAAGGAGAGTTGGGATGGGACGTGGCTATCAGGGAACATAAAAGAAGAAGAGAAAGATCAGAGTATATGTGGCATATTCTAAAGAGGGAAGTTCCAGGATCATTTACCCAGCAATAAATAAGGAAGAGCAGAAGGCCTGGGTGATTTTCTGGCCTGGAGCAAGACTGTAAGGGAAAGAATGTGTCTGTGGGGGTGTGTGCACTTAGTGTAGCTCACTGTCAGCAGCGAGACAAATCCACCTTTTTAGTATGCAAGTGACCATCTATAGTTTATCAAGACTGCAGAGGGGAAAGTCTAGAAAATATTTTTGCAGAGCTTGAATCTAGATTGCCTCCAACATTCTTTTTTGCAAGGGTGTATCTTCCAACTCCATCACAAAGGCCCCTTGGTACACCACTTCAGACAGGTATTTCATCATGGAACAGGAATGTGGCTAAAGTAACATTCAATTAGCTTATATAATACTAAAGTAAGATACTGAGAGTGAAGAGAAATAGATAAAAGAAAGAGACCCAAGTGCCACTGAAAAAGAAAGGAAACAGTAAAGGAAGTGAAACCACAAAAATAAATGCTGCAAAAATAACCAGAGAACTATGAACTGAAAGAAGAATGAACAAGGCTTCAAAAAGGAGCAGGCTTTCTCTTTTCCAGGGAGAAAGGAAGTAACTAACCCCACAGAAAAATCTAAGCATGTAGAACTTGTAGGTATTATCCATGTGAGTGCTGTTAAGAGGAGATGAACTGGACCAGGAAAGGCATATGCTAGGTAGGAAGACAAAGAGGTAAAGTGATGTTTAAATAGCATAACTTAGATGGAGAAAGATATAATTTTACATGCCTTACTCTTTAATCTTGGATTGTTCCTCTGACTAGTCAGTGGTCACTAGGAAGTGGTTACATGAATTTACTAGATCTAAGGCAGCAAACACCTGAGTGTGTGCATCACCATAAACACAGTCCTGTCTGTTTCCATTGCTTAGCATTGCTCGTGTAGTCCCCGTTTCAGAGTTTTATCAGCCACCTGGTTCGGGGTGCATTCAGCCCCACGTCTGCCTGTGTATGCACATAAACACGAGTCTTGATGCCTGTGCTTGTAACACTGCGCTCGTCCCGTGGTCAGCCGAGAGGCTGGAGTTGTCTGCGCAGAGGATGCACAATGGAGCTTGCGCCTCAGCATTAGTGAGACACGCATGATCACACCCAGCCTGCCGGGTCCCCCGGGACTCACACACATAATTAGCCCCTGTGCACCAGAGCCTTCATCGCCGTGTTTGCCACATGGTGAGTGTCACCCAGCGGGCCCGCGAACACGCGCACACAGAAGCCCTCCCGTCCCCGGCACTGCATTTGCCATATGGTCAGGCTCACCTGCTGGGGCTGGGGCAAGGAGACAGACGGGCAACACTCACACACATAATGAAGCTTCCCCACTGGGCTGCCTTAAGAAGTTTAAAAAAAATATAAAATAAAAGTTGACATAACTGCCACATGACCAGACTCACCTGCTGAGTTTTGGGGCAGGGTGGGGCAGTCACGCACACTCTAATTGGCCATCTCTGCCGGTGCTGCACCTCGGTGCAGGAGGCTGGAATCGGAGCAGGAGGGATGCGCTCCCTTCCCCTGGGGGAACAGAGACCCTGAGCCCACACAGGCCGCCTCTGCTCCCCGCTGCCCTGAGCTGTGTGGAGGGGGACGTGCACCTCCGAAACACCGGGACATCGGGCAATAGGAAGAATTTCTTCACAGAAGGGGTGATTGCACGTGGGAACGGACCGCACAGGGAGGCGATGGAGTCGCTGTCCCTGGAGGTGTTAAAGGAAAGACTGGACAGAACCTGGTGCCATGGTCTACTTGACACAGTAGTGTTTGGTCTTAAATTGGACTCGATGATCTCAGAGGTCTTTTCCAACCTAACTGCTATTCTGTGATAACGAGCCTCTCCTCCTCAGCGCCCTGTGAGCACCTCAGGCCCACACCGACTCCCACGGGCAGGCACGGGCCCCGGGAGGAGCTCCAGTACCAGTAAAACCCCGTCCTCCGGGGCGCAGTGACGGCAATTGCCAAGATTGAGAACAGCGACCAGGGAATAGAGAACCAGCTCCACTTTGCCCGTCCGAGCAGCGGCGGTAAACAGCGGCCGCGGGAGGCGGGGCGGGCGCGGCCGTGGCCGTGCGGGAGGGAGCCGCGCTGCGTGAGGGGCGGGCGGCCGGCGGTGCTCCCCTCACGCCCCGCCCGCCACCACCGCGGCGGCTGCCGGGCTGGGCGAGGGTAGGAACGGACGCTGCTTCCCGAGCGCAGGCTGTCCCGGGCAGGCGCTCTCGGGAAAGGCTCTCTCCGGGCAGGATGAGCCCAGGAGGTCGCTCCCAGGGAAGGCTCTCCTGTCCCCGGGGAGGGCCGTCAGCCCCGCCGCCATGTCGGGGGGGGCGCGGGGCTCCCCCATGGCCGTGACGCGCGTTGCCATGGCGACGGCCGGGCGGCGTTGGGGGGGTGGCGGGATGACAACAAATATGGCGGAGAGGAGCAGGACGGCAGAGACGGGTCAGTGCCAGCCGCAGTCGCCTGGGCGGGGGGAGAGGGGGAGTCCCCCTTCTCCAGGGGCTTCTGGCGGTAGAGGGGGCCTGGCTTGCAGCGGAGTGTGGAGACGGAGCCCTTCTCCTAGGGGAAACGGGGGGGTACCTCTGGCTGAGGGCACCGAGGTGGTGAGGGGACCGCGGCAGAGGCTCCTGCCCACGGAGCTATGACGAAGGGCAAAGCCCCTTCCCTTGGGTGATGAGGAGAGTCTACCCAGGGACAAGGTGGTTGCGGGGAAAGCTCCTTCAGGCAGGTAGAGAGGGAAGAGCCCCCTCGTTCCAGGCCAGCCTGAGCGGGACTGACCCGCTGTGGGGTGGAAGGTGTGAGGGCCGGAGGCCGGCTCACCCGGCCTGCGCTGCGGGGCCGAGCCCCGGCGGGGCAGAGGAGGAGGCTGATGGTGGGGCAGCCCGCACTCTCTGCTCCATCCTCCCGCACTCTCTGCTCCATCCTCCCGCACTCTCTGCTCCATCCTCCCGCACTCTCTGCTCCATCCTCCCGCACTCTCTGCTCCATCCTCCCGCGCAAGGGCAAAGGTTGCGGTGGCAAAGAGCAGAGCAAACCGGCGGTGCAGAGGAGCTCCCCTTACACAAGAAACGACCGCCTGCGTGAATTAGCATGAAAAAGTAATGCGTGAAGACACGGGTCTGGAAAGGAAACTGCAGCACAAGGCTGGTAGCTTGCGGGTTGACCTGCAGGTGCTGCTTTACCTGTCTGGGAGGTGTGAAGTGCCCGGAGGCTGCAGAGGGACAGCGAGCAGCACACCTGACAGCTCCCATCCCTTACGCTGTTACTGAGGATTTCTTTAAGGAAGCTGCCAAATGTTATTCTTCCTGTTCAGGATGTATTAACAATGGTTTTAACTGTGTATGTGAGATAAGTTTGTGAAGCTGAAGTTTTGTGTCTCCTCATAAATGATAAGGACCCTCTAGGTATAGGGGTCTTTCCTTTGTAACAAAATACAGTTAAGGTCTTTTCCAATCCACATGAAAACAAAAGCCCTCAAAATATAGTACGAAAATTAGAGATGCTAACATTTGGAAGATGGAACAAAGATGACAGTATTCCTGAATATTTAATCTCCCACAGTACCATACATAAATTATCTGGGTTCCTGAACCAGGAGTTCATTTTCCCAGCCTGCTGTGTTAGCTGCTGCACCTCTGCTTTTCAGCCTCAGAAGTGCCTCCAAATAAATATGCATTACCCATAGAACTGATCTTGGATTTTTGGGCCACTTAAGGTGAAAAAAAGGGATAAGTATGTCAAATGTTGTTTTGTTCTAGGGAAATGATACTACAGAGTCTACATCTGAATGGATTGTCCATATGGTTTTTGAACTCCCTGTATTCAGCCATACTATTTATGATCCTGTGGAAAAACATTGTGAAATTTATTGTGTGTTGATCTTGTCCATGGGGCAGGTGATTATTTTCATCCTCTGCAACACTGCTAACACAGGTGATCAGCTGTGCCTGAGCTGTGAATCAGGGAACAGATCTCCAGTGGCCATGGGACTTTGTCAGCTTTCCTGCCACCCCCTGTGCCTCTGCCCTTGTCAGTAACTTCAACATGGAATGTAACTTTCATACTATTTCCAGATTAATTTACCTAGTGTTCTCAACTGTATTAGTTAAACCTGCAGCTTCATAATATTTGATTTTTAATTTTAACCTTGCCCAGAACCTTTTCTGCTTCTGACCATTGCAGCTGACTAATCAACGATCTTGTCATAAATGTTGTGTTTCAGCTTGTGCCGAATTCACGTTTAGTTGCATGTCCTGGTACATGTCTGCTTGAGTTATACAATGTTTGTCTGTACACTTTGCAAGTTTAATTTGCAGGTCCTTCTGTTTTGGAAAACCAGATAAGGAATTAAAAATGCAAAGCACCACAAAGATAGGGAGAAGACCCAAAACCTTCAGAGAAGAAGAGGCAAGCTTGTGATCTTGGCCCACTTTTAAGGAAAGTCACGGAAACTAGTGTGGGAAAAAAAGGTGGGGTGATTTGGATTTTTTCTGACTGTCTGCTGACACTAAGTCGACAGGCAGGTTCTTTCCATGGCAAATCCCTCAAAGAATCTCTATTTTCTTCTCCTTTACTGCTGGGTGACACTGACACTGTTGTTGAACACATAATTGCGGAATGTGCTCCGCTGCATCCTCACTGCTTAGTGTGTCTTCATCATTTGTGAGATCTTGAGCAGTCTTTAGGAGGTACAGGAATGTAGCTCTGGAACCTGCCTTTTGCACAAATGCAAGGAGAATAAAGCCATTACAGAAGGACTGAACATTGTTCAAACCATATAAATCAATTTAGCCAGTATGAGTATGTTATACTTGTTGGATTTTTTTTTTTTTTACTCAGCAACATCATGTTTTTAGTCATGGATCAGAAAACACAAGTAATAACTCTCATCATCTCATCTTCCTATCTAGAAATACTCATGGTTATTTTCAATTTTTGCATAAGGAAACCATATTACAGAGAAATTGAAGGTAACTTATTCATGCCTTAAAGCATCACAGATTGCTGTGATGGACCATTCTTTACTGATTGAGTTCAGAACTCAGGTTTGACAAGAGTCAATGTCAGAAAAAATACAGTATGCACTTACAGATAAGGGATTATAAAAATTAGGTTTCTTCCTAAAAGTTATCTGACAGTGAATTATGCACATCTAGGATGCATATGACCTCTCTAAACTCTTAGATTTGAGAATATGCTGTGTTAAGATGTTTTGTAAATTAATTATACTTTATAAAAATTACAATTTTTTTATAATGCAATAATTTTTAATTTCAGTTTTATTAGTATCTCTGTTATAGGGAAGTAAATATTGTAATATGTCTTATACTGGTAATTATTCTTACTCTTTCCCTATATACAAATATTTTCATATTCTATTCCTTTTCCCTGTAGAAGATTTTTGTTTCTGTTTTTTGCAAATTCTTAACCTTTTTTATCTTTTTAATTGGGGAGAGGGATTAGGACACACAGAATTGCACAAAGCATTTCAGAAGAGGGATTTCCATCAGTTTTTAGTCTACTGTTAAGTTGAGCATTATTCTCTACATCATGGTAGGTTTCAGCCAATCTATATATTTCAAGTAAAATTTGGACTTAATATGGAAGGTAGATTATCTCACACCTGTCTGGTACAGAGTTCATATTCTGCTGCTGTCCTCCTCAGACTAGGCAGACATCTGCTCTAATCCATTAAAATAGTTTCTGTATTCTGATGTTTGGTTAGAGTCCTGCAAATTGGCTCACTTTACTCAGAATTAATCATTTTCCCATTGTAGCTGGCTCATTAGTCCTACCTGCTTTAATGAAAGTGTTTAAATCAGCTTTTTGCAGTAAACTCTGAATTTGTTTGATTCCTGTTTGGTTTTCCAGGCTGAAACCTTTGTCTCTCAAGCTGGGAATCCAACTTAAAGCAATGTAAATCTTCACAAATGAAGTCTGCAGGAGGATCAGAGTGATTGAGTCTAGTTAGTTATTCTCAAGATCTTCTTGGTTTGATTTCCAGCTGTTCTGCTCAGCTGACCTTGCTGTCATAAGCCTCTGGAAGATACAGGAAAACAACCAGTTTAGTTAAGTTTCATCAAAACCAGATGAATGTTATTCATTCAGTTCTGTAGCAAAGAGGACATTTTAGCTTCACGAAGGAAGGTTTAGTAGTAGGTCGTAGTGAGTACAGAGTGCCTGGATTTGCTAAATTTTTTCACCCATGAGCCAGATGAAAGTATTTTCCAATGCAGAATTTCACTAGTTATCTCATTCTCCCCAGGTTTATGTTCAAGACATCTGTATTGCCTTCAGAGGACTTGCATCTGGAGACCTGAATGATCAAAGGGTGCAGGTCATCTCTGAGTTCTGTAATTGTTTTCTGTCTGAGGCAACTGAATATTAGCCTGGATTGACAGTTCTAATATGTGTTATTCCACAGTTGCTAGTCATTTTGTGGATATTAGTATTTCTGGTATTTCATTGTGACATCGTCACTGAAATCATAGTGAAAACAAGAAAAGGCATTCACTCATAGTACTGGACAGGATATAAATAAATGTCTTTAGACCAAAAATCCTGGTTATCGGAATGAACAGGCTTCCCAGCTGAATGTGGAAGTTTTTTATGTTTATTTACATGTCACCATTGGTACCTTGCAGAGTGGTGTTGAGTCACATTTCATGCTAAGAATGGTTGGAATTTTCAAAGCTGTGACCTGGCTTCAGGGAGGAAATCTGCAAACCTCTGTTGAATGCTCAAGCCCCACCCAAAGTTTGTGTAGTAATTAGCGTTCCTAAAACACTTAGTGTTGAGCTCGTTATTTAAGAGATCTGCAAGTGAAGAGGCCAATAGAACAGCTGTGTAAATTCCACAGTATTTTCTGATTGATTTTAATATGAGAGTGCTGAGCTAGATTGTTTTGAAGATAGCTTCCCATTATTCTTTCAAAAGAGGATAGTTACTCTTTTAAAAATATTTAATCATTTATGGTATGACAACATTCTAGTATCAGGAACATAACTGCTTTTTTCAGTGGCCTTAACTGTTAAATAAGAAACCAAACTATGTAAGAACATAATTTATTTGTCTTTATTTAAAGTCTTTTTTGGTAACTAATTCACTGACTTTATCATGAGGAAATTTAAAAAAGGAGAGATCGGCTAATTACTTTAATAATATTATTTAATCTCAGTCATTAAAATAACACCATACATCAGTGATACTTCTGATTATCCAGGTAAAGGTAATTTCTACAATTGAATTAACTTTTCCTAAATGATTTCTGAATTTTAAGGTGTATACAAGCCACAGAGCTTATTTTGTAATATACACAACTAATCTGTAAACATCATAGAATTCCAGTGTTTTGGAAGAGACATTGCAGCCTTCTTGCTGAAAGGGATCTGCCCACTGTATCCTCCTATCAACACGAGGAGGCTTCAAACGTCAGTGGAACTCTGTGTGGGGACTGGGCCCAGCCTTGCAGATGTTCACACAGCAGAAAGAGCTGTTTGCAGCTGTTTATAAAATGCTGCAGGGTGGATTTGTAAACAAATCTAAAATGGGTTTTGTTCAATAAAGAAATTTACCAGAAATTACCGATTGCATTGGTACTTTTCAGCCAGAGCAGTTGGAAGTCCAGGGGACATTAGAGAAAGGTTTCTTAGTAAATCTAAGGTCCTTTGTAAGACTATGAACTATTTCAGTTTTAACTGTATGAGTTGAAATATTTGTTGAAATTCTATACAGAAATTAACTCTAGTCACTGGAGAAAGCTATTATAGTGATCATTAGACTTTGCTGCCAGTAGGTCGCTGTTCAAGCAATTTCCAATGTTTTTCAGTTATCCAGTGGAAAAAAATCCTCACTAGAAAAATTCATCGAAGAAGAGCTGCTAATATATTTTTGGTACTTAAGGCTTTGATCATATTTTTGTTACATAATTTGCCATATAAGGAGACCTGAGAAATACTAATGAATGCTTTATACAGCCAGAAGATATAATTTCAGAAAAAGAAAGAAACAATAATGTGTTGGGTGTTCCAGTTGCCATTTTTGAGTGGTTTACCATTTCCTAGCCATATTTCATACATTTTTTTTCTTTGACAAATAATCAAAGCTTTGAAAAGTTACTTACCTCGAGCCTCCCAACGTTTTTTCTTTCAGTGAAGTTCAAAGCACCCTATTAATTACTAGCACTTGTGAGAGGAGGCTTTTGAATTTGTAAAAAGTAAAATGAGACCTATTGAGAATTTTAATAGGTTTTATACTGAAATTTGTAAAACAGAAGTTTCTGCAAGTTTCTTTAGTGTGGTTCTCACTGCTTTTAGTAGGCAAAAGTCACATGCAAAAGACCAAATTAACCTCAGAATGCATTTAAGTGGCCTACATAGTTTTTGGTAGTGGAGCTATATAGATTTAATGCTCAATAAAATAGGTTTTTAAAGTCATCTCCCTATTTTACAATGGAACCAGCTTGATCTCCACATGGGGCCACTAACAGGACTGGCACACTCAGATCTGCAGCACCAGCCTGCCCTCCAGGTGGGACATCTCACACAATAGCTTTCAGCTGCCATAGAAGAGATGGACAACTTGTCTATACTGGGAAATTTTCCTTCTCTTCCTCTTTCCTCCACAACACCTGCTTAGGGATAGAAGTCACAGAGGAAAATGGCTGAATAGTCATCGTTACCTTTTTGAAAGTTTTTAATGAAGATGTCTGATAACTTGGTAACAGAAAGCAGCAACCCCTGGATAAACGAGGTGCTGGAGGACATGGAGGGGAGTTTGTGCAGTTATTTCCTGCTGATGTCAAGGGGATGCAGGCATGCTGCTTTGCTCACAGTGATGTTACTGGATGTGGAGCAGCTCTGGCACAGCCACCTCCAGCACTCTTGTTTTTGGAGGATTGATCATGCTGCCCTTTTCCAGAATGGTGGGAATCTTTTGAAACCAGCTTAGATTTCTCAAGTGATTCCCCAAGGTAGTTGGCATGCAGAGCCTGGGTGCAGAATTGCCATGTTTATATTGCATTGTACCTGAGATAAGAAGTTCTTCTGAGATCAAGCTGTGTCTGCCTTTAATCTATATTAGAGGTAAACTGATTTATAATTACTTGAAGTTGGTTATGGGTACACATCAATGTATCCCTTATCCCACATTTCCTGGTCACATTGTCCCCACAGTTTATTTTCTTGACTTTGCCACAGAGGCCAAGCCTGCCATTTAAGAAGTGCTGTATTTGTTAACTTTGGATTTTTACATACGTTTTTGAAGTAATTTTACTATTTGTATGGTGAAATGGTTTGGAAAACTGCTCTACGAGAATAATAATGACTTCCATTTCATTTTGTCATAGACTCTCAAATTCAGGATGTGGACTTTAGTATTAAATCTAGGGCTCTCATCCTGCAAATGTTTGGTAATGAATTTGATGTATTTGTGTATAGTAAATGCTTTTTTTGATTTGTTCTATTTTAGGATAAGTAATGTATAAAGTTTAGAGGCTAAAACTTACATGTTCTGATACATATATTTTCTAATATATATATATGTATCCCTGTTCTCTCAGTATGGTAAACTTGCTGATTTCATGTTTTCATTATGTCAAAAATCGAGCATAGAGAAGGGGATGGAGGAAAAAGTAGTTGTTTTAAATTATTATTATTATTAGATGAATAAACTCTCTAATGATCCCATTTACCTGCTAATTCACAGAGCTGTTTACTTAGCAGTGGATCTCACAATCATGAGTGAAAACTGGCAAGATTTTCCTTTTACATTTTGTTTCATAAGCACCTTGGAAAATGTGTTGAATTTCAATCTCCACTCAAGCAAGTGGAACATCAGTTCCCGTGAATCACCAGAGCAGAGCAGCAGGAATCCATCGCAAAGAGAGCCCTTTTGGATTCATTGCAGCTCTGCTGATGTGTTTTCATTTGCAATAAGCAGCAGAGTCACTTTGCCATTACAGACAACTTCAGTGCTGGGAAGCCTGGCAAGTGGCTATCAGGTTTTCATGCTTATAAAATGCAGATGAGGTGGTATGAAGTGTTTGATTAATGAAAAATTCCTCAAATAACCTATACAAATCTGAAAGCAGCAACATTATTTGATGGGAGCTGTCCATGTGAAATAGAATTGTGAGATAAACTTGCCTCTCTACTACTTACCTACACCCAAAGCCTGTGGTGCTCTGGAATATTTTGTAACTAGGCACAATATCACTGTATCTGCTGGTTATTTTATTTCTGAGCCGTACAAATAAACAGTAATTTGATCTCAGAGCTTTCTCTGTGTAAGTCATCTTAAAGGTGGAATTTTTGGCTTGTGTTCTGAATACTTGAAATATTTTGTATGCATTTCATATTCCCATAAATATTGTATCAACTTGGTATTTGCTTAGTTAAAAAACATGCTGAATATGCTGTATTAGTTAATAGCGTTCTCTGTAGTTTTACTCCTGTTCTGTTGCTGATGCAAGACAGTTAATAGGTTGTTTGTTTATGCTGACATTTTTTATGTTAGAAAATGGGAATTTTGAAACAATATTTTATTTTTCTATATGATACTTTGTGAATAAAATAAAACTGCAATGATCTAATTGTTTGAAATGAAATACTAGATTATGTTCTTAAGGGAATGTGAGTGGACAATGCTTGGGTCAAAGATATTCTCAGTGGTTTAGAATACTACTTTTTGGAATGGACTGTTTTGGAAAGTAGGGGGAAATGCTATTCTGAATGAAGAAGTTAAACAAGTTGTTTCAATGAGTAATTATAACTGTGGCAGTAATTAATAGTGTAATTGATTTCAGCAACTGGGGGAACAAATTATTTCAGAAGTTGTACTAAAATCTCCAAATTATTTTAAATATGCAATAGTGAAGAAGAGTGTAACTCAAAAGTGAAGAAACTGTGGCTGAAATTACTGCAGGCTTAAGTTAACTGGCAGAAGACATCCCTATATCCCTAAACAACAGGTGAATAGGAAGCAAGAGCCAAGGAAAATAGCAATTTAACCCAAAGAAGGATTCAGGAATGGTATGTAATAACCAGGATGGAAATTGTCCCTGCACTGAGGTTGCCCAGTTTTCAGTTACTGCACTCATGATGAAAGCCCAAGCAGCTGCAGAGACCACCTTTCTTCCAGTCACCTGGGGAATACAAGATCTTGAAGAGAGAGATGGTGCTGTGCAAAGCTGCTGATGTGTTTCCCCACAGGATTTTGTGTCTGCACTGGAGCTCTCATGGAAGGCCCAGTTTCCCATGGATAAAGATTCATTACCACCATAATGGTGTTAGTGGTTGAGTCAGGAATTGAAGTCTCCTGAACACCTGAATTAGTGATAATCAAATATTTTTAAAAAAATGTGGACAGGTGCATCTGCAAGAAATTTACAGTAGTTGCAGTTTAGGTATGAACAAATTAAAATAGCTGTTAATAGTGGGTTTGGTATAGTGCTGCAGCTGACCTGTGTTGAGGCTCACCAAGTTCAACTTGTGAAGAATAGCTGAGAATAAGATAAAAGCCCTATCCAAATTAGAAAGCACAGCTGTATTCCCTCAGTGCTAACCCTGGAATAATGTCCATGATCCAGCTTGCTAGCTCAGCATCACAGCTATGCTGTCTTCCTTTGGCCTTCCTGGGATTCAGCACATAAACTTGTGCTTCCACACTATGGCATAGACATCTCTTTAAATATAAATTTGGAAAGTTGCTGTTCAATCAGCAGACACAGTAAGACATGAAAAGTGCTAGGAAACTGGCATGAGCAGGCTCATTTTCATAAACAGAAAAAGTGCTGTTTATATGTTCCATGCTTGACCTTGCTGATATTCTTGAAAGACTTCCATGGTACTTCATACTTGGTATTTTTAGGAGACGTCTTTTGTGGACAAACATTTTGAATGTGATAGGGCTGAGGAGTCTGAAAACTAGGACAAGAAATGAAGCCTTGGCCTTTTGCAAAAGCTGAAATCAATCTACTTCTCTGTTATATCAAGAATATTTATTACCTATTGAGTCCTTTCCAGTCCCCAAGAAAGGAGATGCAAAAAGTTAACTTGAAGAGATTAAACTTCGTTAGTCACTGAAGGCTATATAGTCTTGGGTCAAGGTCATTGCATCGGTTGCTACATATAAAGTGCTTTAGTTGCATTTAGCTTGGCTCAATGTGAGTTATCTTTAGTTTAGAAATTTATTTTGTCATGACTTCTCCCAGTTATGCTGTCAAGTGTGAGATAACGTGCTTTTGGTAAATCAGTTCCTCACACCCAGGGCAGCTGTTGAAATATTGGTATATACAAATTGTCCTGGAGTATATATGGATGTATACACAGCATACATCCATGAATCTCTCCCTTTCCTTCCACTTCTTCTATCCTCCCTCACATATAACACAAATCCAGATATATGAAAGCTGATTTGTTTCAGTATTAAATAGCATGGGAAATACTTACAGCATTTTAGGATGGCTCTAGCAAATACTAGTGAGTAACTTCAACCACCACCGTTTTTTTTCCAGTTTTGTGAGTAATACCAGGTTTTGCCCTTACCTGAAATTTCCTCCACGACAATTCCAAACCCTGCAATTGCCTGCCTGCTTGACTCGGTATTTTTTACAGGTCACACACCCTCCTTGTTTTTGGGAAATCAGTTGCATACAAATTTCAGAAAGGTATGGGATGCTAGGGAAGAGTTTCACTTCTCAAAGTTCTGTAATACCCCACAAAGATAGCCTTTAACTCTTCAGTTTTTTACCTGCCTCAGAATCCCTAGACACAGAATTTCCCCTGGAATGATAGGAACATCCACAAATTTTTTGATCTTGACCTAGAACTTGAGTTCCTGTGTTCTCTTTGACTGGTGTTTCAGCATCTCCTCTCATTCACATGCAGACCTAATTCTCTGAGCCATCCCTTATTTCCCAGAAAGGGTGGACTTGCTGATACTTTTTTGCAGATGCAGCTCTGAGGACTAGTTCAACTCAATAGCTATTATCTTCTCTTTTGTCTATCTTGGGTTGCATATAATGTATGATATTTTTGTTTTCTGTTTATATGTTTTATGCTTTTGTTTGATGTGTTTTTTTTACTTAAGTATTGCTACTATAGCAACTGTTGCATCATGTGATACCTTTGATGTTATCAAGATACAAAATACTTGTTAAAAAATAAATCTATATATAATGAATTTCACTGATCCATACAATGTTTTTAAATAAACATCTTTTCAGTTAATATATTTGATACAACTGTATTTTCCATTCTTTTTATTTTTCATTTATGGTAGAATTTTAGTTTAGAGCTTATAAGTGCAGTAAAAAGAGTAATGGAATTTTTTTTTTTCTTGCTTACTGAGTTCAAAGCATTAATTGCTTTTTAAAATTTTCATTAGAAAAATCTGTTCATACGTTCTTGGACACTTTGGATTTCACTAAAGTCATACAAAAAATTCCATTGCCATTTGTCTCTAACAGAAAGGTAATATCCTTGGGGGTAGCCCACACTGAGATAACAAAAGAGTAGGCTCGAAGTAAAGCTTTTAGGTTGAGGATTGGAAACAAATATCACGTATGAAACAGGCTGCTAGTCCACACAAGCTGACTTTTCTTCTTTTTCTATAAACTCATAAGATAATGCCAGCCCCAGGGCACGAGGAGTCATTGTGCAGAGCACCTGTCTGCCAGATATCTTCAGTTGAATGTTCTTCATTGGATTTTGGGCAGGCTCTATAATTGACCTTGGGCTGATAGTTGTGTCTCTGTGTGGATCTGGTCTTTTTGAAAGGACCATGTAGTGGAGATTTCTCATCACCTTTTCACACATGACCAGCCTGGTGGTCAATGCTTTGTTCTGGGCTAAGCACCTCGTGTACCTTTGTGTCCCTGCTTGCCCTGGGCTTTCTGCTCAGTATATTGCAGGCAAAGTCCTCTTTGTGGTGCCACTCAGCCTTTTGTAGGCACCACACATGTCACCAGCTTTAGGGATAATCTTTCTTTATGTATTTGCATATGAGAACAAGATTTTCCACCCTGAGCTTTGACTCAGACGCCTATTCCACACCTTCTGCTAGAGTAAAGGAATTTGGGTACTTCCATCTAAAGAGGCATGAGGTATTTATGCTTCTAACCCAAAGTAAAAACTGATGGTGGATTGGCTAAGGAGTCATGTTAAGAAGGTTGAAATGTAATATTGTTTGGTAGCCTCTGAAAAAAGAGTAACTTGTGCAATAAAATTAAAGACCCAAACCATAGATTTTCCTTCCTATTATGCAACCAACCACAAGCCCTTTCAAGTCCATGGCAGTAAGATTGCAGTTTATTCCTCCTGACTACTTTCACAACCTGTGCAAATTGCAGAATTTGCCTGATAATCTCTGCTAAACTACAGTTCATCTTTACTTTGCTTGTGTTCTTGAATATGAATATCATCTCAGTTTGGAGACAGACTTGACAAGCAGTCTGTTGGTCAAACTGTAGGAGGAAAGTAATTGAAGAAACAATTGCTGTAAAGCTGCTTTATCTCAAATTTGTTTTTTAAATGACAACACGGTGTTACTATTTTTTAGAACTAGACCAAGCTGTATCACAATCCCTTCCTGTGGTAACCAGTATTTTCCTTGTTCTGCTGGACCTTTGAAATAGGTAATGGTGACAGAATGGGCACAGTATCCCAGTGTGAGGCAGCAGGTGTGGCTGCTACTATGCCTGGTATTGTCTCAAACCCTGGGATTTATGGTCTAAACATATTTTTTTCCCCTTTCTTTTCAGATCACAGTGCCTGTGATTTAAGTTCATTTCAGATTGACAGCACTCTGCAGTATGTTTAGATTCTCCGGTTCATGGCCAAACCTTGCTTCGGGATACATGGCTCTGAAGATCAAAATGACAGTTATGTTTTCTTCTTTTTCTTAGCATTTTTAAATCAGTGGAGCTGGAATTCCAAGGTCCTGACTGCTGCTGCCTGTAGGATTTTTAGAATGGCTACAGCACATTCAGAAGTCATAGCAGAAATAGCTTGTCTTCATGAATATCAGTGTTTCTGAACCCTAGGGACAATGATATAAAATATTTTATTTAAAAAGAAAAAGTCAAATAATAAGTGAACACGATCAGCTATTGAGACTATATTGAGACTTGTACTAAATGTTATAATTTATTATAATTTTGCTAAGAATGACATTGTTTTCAGGTTTTTGGAGCAGATACTGTTATTGGCATAACTTTTGTAAGTGCTACTTAGCCAAAGTGTGAATTGGGCAGTGTTCATCTGGAGACTTGGTATGTTTTGGAGCAATAGGAGTTGCTGTTGGTCATCTGAATGAATTTTTTTGTTGTTGTTGTTGCAAACTATACTGAGAGTTCAGATTCACTACACTGTGTGGGTTTCTAGTAACAGTACTGCTCAAGGCTGATGGAGCTTTTCTAGGATACCTGGAAATATTTCCTAGCCCCTGGATGATAAGGATCTGGCTATTAGATACCATAGATGTTTTCAGCAGCAAAATGTTTCCTAATTTTATTCTAAAATAAGGATCTCATAAGAGAATGCAAGATACCTTGATGACATTTTTAACCAAAGAAAGACTTGTACAAAGTTGCCTTGCCATTATTGTTTTTGCGTTACCTCACCTTTCTAATTGCCATCATTGTTAGGGAGTAAGTGAATGATGCAGGTTTCCCAGGCAAATTCCTGCTATATTTTTCCATGTCTGTTTTAATGTGGCTGTGCTCTCCTACCTAAATGTAGCATGGGGGTAGCTGCTGGCTTCTAACTCCCTGGGTTTTCCTGTTTGGCACTTCTGGAAGCTGAGCTCGTTGTTTACCCAATTCAAAGAGGTTTTCAATTCAAATTTCTAAAGAGGTACCTTCCTCTAGAAACTACAGTGTTTAAAGAAAATGTACTTAAATTTGCATGATGTTTATTGTAGCAAATAACTGATTTCATCTTTTCCTAAATGGAAAAAAAAAAGAAAAAAGTTGTCTTTACCCTTTGAATTTAAGAAGGGCAAAGAAACTCTGGAAATTTCCAAACTCTTCCTCCCACGAATCCCAGTCTCCTGGAACTGATTCTATTAATTTTCACTAGTTTGATGTGAAATATATCCACAATGACAATAGTGATGAATGCAGATACCAGAAGATTCTGTCCAGGTTTTATTTTAAAGCCTTATATACTTACAGAGATTTCAGGCACCTACAGATTTTATACCTGATAGAAAATTACCATTAAAGTTTAATACTGCAGTAAAAGTAAATCCTAGGGATTTGCTGGAGCCTCCTGGAGTTTAAGCTATGAAGAATTAGAATAAAATAGCTATGTGTCTTACAACCCATAAGAAAAATAATTGACAAAATAAGAACTACTTTCTGAGACAATTTCTTTGCCAGGTTTTGCCTTTGCTTGTCTTATCTAACCTTTTTTTTTCAAAGGAGAATCTGGTCTCCTTAAGTGGAATGTTCAGGATGTACTTCAGTTAATTCTCTTTTTTCCCTTTCAGTTTGTTTCAGATTGAAGAGCTATTTCCCTTCCCCACAAGCTTCTGTCATACATCTTTGCCTCCAGCCAGGAAAATCTGCTTAGGGCTCCCCAGTTGTGAGGACAGGATCTCTTTATTGGCCAGAGGACTGGAGCCCAGGGTAGCTGTTCTCTCCATCTGAGGGGGGTAATGTATTCCCAGCACCACTCTCTGCATCTGCTGAACAGACAGGCACGAGGCCATGTTTTATAATGGACTCAAACAGCCTCCTTTTCGGGCAGTGGTCTGGCCTTTCCTTTATCACCCAAGGAGAACATGCCAGAAGGGACATGGTGCTGTTGTGCTGTTTAATAGTGTGAAGTTCAAAGACAGCAGTTTTGCATGTTTAGAGATTAAAGCTAATATAACTCAAAATATAGCAGCAGTGCATTCTGAATATTCTAAGTACTGTGGAATAACGAACACGCTAGGAGAGTAATATTGTTAAATGACTATGAATTACAGGCTATTTGATGATTTTATTCTCATTCCTGGAGGGCTACATTAGGTCAGGAGGAGCAGATGGAAACTTTTTGCTGGGACACAGTTACTTGACAGCTTCCTTCTGCATTGTGTAAAGGCTCCATTGGCAGATTTTCTAAATTGCCAGGGAGATGTAACTCTTTCTTCTGCCTGCTTTTCCTCCACTGTCTTATGGTGGCAGTGCTATGAATGTAATCCTTTCCAGTTTCTTCATCTTTAAGTGATGTTTCCCAGTTATCTTTTACAATTTCTGAGAGGCCTATTACTTTTAGCTGAGACTTAAAAGGGAACATTTTGCACAATGCACAGGGGTGAATTTTGTCGAGGGACAGAATCACAGCCATGCAGATGCACAGATGCCCCATCCAGGCCTCAGTTTGCCTCTGACATTCCCAGGCTTTAAGCAAATTTTATCAGCATGCTGGTAAGAAACATCCAGCTAAAATATCCTAAGTAGCAATTATACACTTAAAGAAAACAATTTAAATGCCACAGATTGCTGTCTGTGGGTAATTATTCAGTCTAAAACAAATAACCCAGAGGTTACAAATAATAATTTTGCTAAAAAAATACTATCATGCATTATTCAATATCTACATTTTTAGATTTTGATAAAGTAAGAAAAGGTCTAAATTCTGTTTGTTCTGTTGTAGTACTTCCCAAAGAGAGTAAGTTTCAAATTTATTCCTGTGGAAGACTGGGGATTCATATGCCAAATGTTGACCTGGATTTGCATATTTTTTAATATGGGATTTATGTACCTGTGAAAATATGGGTATATGATAGAAAGCCTGACAGACCCTTTAACTATGGTGTCACTAATACATTGTTATAATTTGTTACCTCAGCTAAGGTGTTTTGCCTCAAGAGGTGGAATACTTTTATGTATGGAAAGGTCACTTTTAATTAATAAGCTGTTTTCATCATTCAGGGACAATATGAATTGCTTGTAACATTTGTGTGAAATAGTTTTCAATATAAAAATAAAGCAAATTGAGCTTTATGTCACATTTATCATCCCCCATAACACATTTAAATGTCAAAAAAATCAGTACAGACCAAAAGTCTATTTCTAGAAGCCTTAGTAGCCCTATTTATCAGAGTGAAATAAGATATTATCATCCCATTATCCCATCACATGCCTTCTGCACTTGAAGCTGTACCATTTCTTCATTTTCTATAATACAGAAGATAGTTTTTCTATTGTTAAATATTTCTTGTCCAAACTGTAAGTAGTGAAGAAAGTGCTGAGTGTTTCTTATACTATAATATAAATGTGTGATATAATATTCACCTATTTACTTACTTTCTTGTACATATCTCAAATGGAAAAAAAAATAAAAATTAGCTTTCTTCTATCCCTATTTGGAAACAAATATTTTGCAGACTGCAATTTGTTAGTATAATTTTACTGTAAGGATAAAGCTTTCAGTGTATTTACTACTGATGTATTATGAGAAAAATCATGCCATTATGTAGAAACTTTATGTCCTTGTATATTTGACAATGAAATAAATGCCGCATTAAAAAAAATTCAAGTTATTGAAGTTATTTTTCTGAGATTTGTTTTCTAACAAGGAGGGCTCAGATAGTCACATGGCTCCATGGGTGTATGTTTCTTCCTTCTAATAATTCTAAAATTTCAAATATGAATGGGACTGAGCAGTCTCAAAAGTTCTAAGTTCATTTAAGATGCCTGAAAATAGGCAGCAGGATAGAGGAGAAGGATCCCATTAATGCTGAGAGGAAGATGCTTCTGAGGGTTGTGATAAAGAAGATGATGAGGAGTTCAATTCCATGGAATCCAGCAGGATCTAGAGCTAGAGAGCTCCTGTTGGAAGAAGTAGATCTGGCTGAATATCAGACTAATGCATATAAGAGGGTTTGGCCATGGGTCATAAACATGCAAGAAACCAGGCTGGGTGGTTTGTTCCTTAGAGAGGCTTTAGCAGATTATGCCATTATTATATCGGAATTCTTATATACCTTTGGAAAAGAAAGGACTGGCTCAGTCAGAAAAAACTGGTGCAGGTGTTAAATGGTGCAAATTTCATTCTATGTGGAAATGCATGGGGGTGTAGCTTCTACTGTTTTTGATATATTATATATATTTTGTTTAATGCTCATGGGTTTTTTTTCACTTTTACAGCAACAGGCAGTGCCATTGGAAGTGATGACATCATAGCAGGGAATGTGAGCAAGTACATTGTTCTCCCAGCTGGTTACTGTGGACAGCCTAAAAAAGGACATCTCATATTTGATGCCTGTTTTGAAAGTGGTGAGTATTTTCAGCATTATGTTACCTAGCTGTCAATATGTTAACACTTTAAACTCTATCACTCATCTTTTTGCGAAGTGTCTTCATTCTAAAGAAGACTTACATTAAATACTACGTAACAAATTTAGCTGATTCCCTTCAGTCATGGTATGACTTCAAATCAAACTTCAAATGTCAAAAAGGTTGTGAAGTTTGCTGTTGCCTACAATAAAAATTTAATCAGGTCCATCTTTAACCACATGTAGATACATAACTGGATTTTATTCTGTCATTATTTATGTGGTAGTATTTATGTATTTATGATGTAGTGTTTAAAATATGCTATTTAAAAAATTAATTTAGAAGTTTACTGGGGCAGTTAACCCAGTAAAGTGCCAAACTCATCCTTACATAATTAGACAATTTTTAAAACATATATGTACTGGCTTTAAATATATTACTTGGGGTTTCCTGTGGCCTGATCCTGTATTGCTGAGGTTAGTGGAAGTTCTGCCTCTGATGTCAATAGGAGAATTAAACTTTAGGAACCTACTGGAAACTGAAAGGGAAAGTATTTTTTACAGGAGTTATAGTTAGAACATTAATTTAAAGAGTAATTTTAATTGCTTATATGCATGTGGGGTATGTAGGTAAATATATCCATGAAAATGTAGCATTGTTTGAATTTTTGTGTTACATACATGTGTGCTACCAGATTTTTAGCTTAAATCTATTATTACTGGCTTTCAGACCTACAGAGCACTGTTAAACACCATATGTAGAAAAGGCATTTGGCAGGATAAACTATAGTTTTCAGCATGGTTTATGTGAGAGGTGCTGGTAATGCCAAAACTGCTCCAGTGTCTTGTAAAATGAGCTTTATATGAAGAGTTTCATCCCTCAGGGTAGAATACTGGCTGCCAGTTCCTGGATAAATATTAAATTGAGTTATTTAAATCCTGTGATTACATTATGTAAAAAGTGCAAATGATGCAGTGAATAATAAAGAGTATCTTTATTAGTTCCTTTTTTTTAAGGTGTGTCTCTGAAGGTTCAGACAATAGTTCTGTATTTTTAAAAATACTTTGGGTGCTATAGTTATGTGGGTTTTTTGCATTTTTGTATCAGAAAGTGGCTTAGGAAATGAATCATGGCCAAGCTGGGAAATTTACTTTGTTGTGCTAAACTTCTCTGCAATGAAAATGATCGGTAGCAGTCATCAAATTATTTGTGAAGTATTCTGAGTCATTGCATGATGGTTAAATTGCAGTTTTTGAACAATGGAATTAATTGTATTTTTAAATTAAAACATTTATTTGGTTTGAAGGTAATGTTCATACTTTACATACTTTAGTAGTAATGGAATGTGATAGAAGCAGGTGCTATTTGAAATACTGTGTTTATTTACATTGTAGCATGATGAGGCTGTGATGTTGCTTTGCATATTCAGACACTTCCAAAACACAAATACGAATGAAATGAATACCTTCATTTACTTTCTCATGATGATAAGGTATTAGCAAGAATGAGAGTAATACTGTGTACACTTCATATGTAAATTCACTTCATCTTTTGTTCTATGTCAGCCAAGTAATTGCTTAGAGTACCTTTACTGGTCAAAGCAAATTAACTGATATTTGATAATTTAAGAAATTGTTATTAATGTTGAAATCTATCCCATCCTATTGTCCAAACAGTGGGACACAACATTTATAAGATTATCTTGATGCTCTTTGAGTACCACCTTAAATATAATATCCGATGGAATTGCCTTTTGCAAAGAACAGATGGTAAAAGTGACCCCACCTGCAGTACTGCCCCCAGCTCTGGGCTCCCCACAAGAAATACATGGACCTGCTGGAGGGGTCCAGAGGAGACACGAAGATGCTCCAAGGGCTGGAGCGACTTTCCTATGGAGACAGGCTGGGAATGCTGGGCTTGGCCAGCCTGGAGAAGAGAAGGCTCTGAGGAAACCTTTTTTTGGCCTCTCAGTATGTAAAGGGAATGTATGAAAAAGGTGAAGAAAGGCTTTTTACCAAGGCCTGTGGGGACAGGGCTGGGAGAAAGGGGGTTAAACTGAGAGAGAGTAGATTTATGTTGGCTGTGAGGAAGAAATTGTTTACAATGAGGCTGGTGAGGCACAGATTGCCCAGAGAAGCTGTGGCTGCCCCATCCCTGGAAGAGTTCAAGGCCAGGTTGGCTGGGGCTCTGAGCAACCTGGGATAGTGGAAGGTGTCCCTGCCCCAGCCAGGGACATTGGAACAAAATTGTATTTATGATCCTTTCCAACCCAAGCCATTCTATGATTCTAAAATAGAAATTGTGTTAAATGCAATTCCATAAGTGGCTTTTCTTTCTTTGGCTGCATTCTCTATTTTCTTGAAAGGTCTGGTTGATAGGACTGAAGATTTCCTACTAGACCTATTTTTCAATGACTATGTTTTATATTGTAGAAATGGAAGTAAACAGATTTCAGACTAGAGAAAGTATATTAAACTTGTATAAATCAGGAAAAATACTAATACTACTGAAGAAATGTTATTTAATGCAGTTTCGTTTTTGTAATTGCTGTCATTATTGTATTAAATTGCATTGAAAAGTATGATTTTTTTTGAGACAGAGGTGTGTTTTTATGTAGTCTGAAAACCAATGTCCAGCTTGCTGTTTTGAAGTGCTATGCTTTCAAAGAGTCATAAAAAATAGAATTGGGCATTGGGATTTCTTTTTAGTCCATTCTGGTTTTGAGAGGCAAAATAAACTATTTTTGCCATTCCTGACAGATGTTTATCTTTTTCAGAGACTTTCAGTGAGTTTCAATGAGAAAGCAGCAATCCATTCTAACACTGCAATTTGCTCAATATGAGACATTTTCTTTCTATGTAGAAATGTTCTTACCAAAAAGGCATTAATTCTTGTCCAGTCCTATAGGCACAGAAAGCAGATTATTCCTTTTTTCTTTGACTTAATGGAAAGCTGCTATCATATCTTTCCTTGGCCTTTCCCTCCTCAGGTTAAATAACTGCTATTTTTTTCAATGGTTCCTCAGTGCTCACATTTTCCAAATTTTCTCTCATTCTTTATTTCCTCTGGCCTATCTCCAGCTGTTTTGTGCCTTTCTTGATTGGCAGTGGTCCAAGGTGAGCATGATACTCAGATAAGCTGGTGCCAATCCTGTGTAGAGTTTATTACATGACATGCCTTGCAATCTATTTACTTCTGCAATGTGACAGTCCAATCTTTTTCACAATAGCATGGTACTGTTGACTTCTATAAAACTTGTGAGCCCTTACACTGTCCAGGTCCTTTTCAGAAGGAGCTAAATCAGCTGGTGGCTTACACTTACCCTTAATGAATATATTACTATGGAAAAAATAATTGCTGTAAAATAAATGCAATTACTGAAAATGAGGAATGGTGCCTGAGCCCTTTATTATATTAATAACTGACGGAGGAGTAAGGAAGAGGGAGAATTATCAACTTGCAAGTATGTCAGGAATATGTGTTTCCCACAGTTCAGGCTAGTGTTCTGCCTGGAATCTTCCTTTTTATCTCTATTAATATTTAAGAATATATACAGCCAAAATAAACTTTTCACATTTTTATCATTAGCATTAAAGAAACTGATGAAAATTCAGCTTTCTTGCATATCACACCATACTTTTTGGATAATTTTGGTTTTCACAAGAAACATGAGTTAGTTTCAGGGAAAAATGGAAGCACAGCTGCATATGCACAGTACAAATTTAAGGGGAAGAAATGCCACATCTGAAATGTATACATTTGGTCAGTTGTAATTCTGTTTCCTAATATTCATTAATGCATTAAATTATTAACTCAGTTTCAGTTCAGCAGCAATGCACCACTGTGCAAATGTTCACCCCTCATCCTACCTACTGTTCTTTCAAAATGGGAATTTTGCAGAATATAGTGCTCTGGGTAAAATAATGTATTCATTTGTGCTATGCAAAGAGGTCCTTCCTGATTGAGGGAGGCCCAGATTTTGATAGGAATATGTTCTTCAGGGCATCTGGCATTTCATACTCAAGGTGACTTGGTATTTCAGACATTTTATCTGAAGGACTTCAAAGCTTGGTTTAGCCATCTGCCCCTCCTGTCCTGTGTTGCCTCAGTGCTTGTGATTTCTGATGGCATCCATGGAGTCAGCAGCCTATTCTGTATTGTGGCTAAGAGCTGTTTTATCTGCTTAGTCATATTAACTGTAAGAGATGTTTTTGGAGATAGTACCTCCAGTGCTGGAAGCCAGTTGTTTTTCTGGGAGCTTACATAATCTGCAGTAGCTTTGCTTCTGCATGAGGTCACAGGTTTTTCGTTAATTTAACATTATACATGAGAAGCTTTTCATACATATTTTTCAAAGTGAACAAAGAAAACTTAAACCAAATGACTCAGTCCTTAAAAAAGCCCCACCTTTTTTTTCGTTGTGTAAAGGCTGTTTGCTGGGTGTAGCTCAAATTGCCTTCCTGGCTCCATCACAAAGTGGTTCTGAGGTGGGCTCTGGTTGTTCTCCAGCTTTTGTCTCCCTGGGCTCACCATGAAGAGAACTGGCAGATGAAAAACTTGGGCTGACACTGCCAGGTGTGGCTTGGCTGCAGAAAAATGCTGGGGAAGTTCAAATGTTGTTCCTTTTGCATGGTGTCACTGGGGTGCCAGTCCCCAGGGATGGGTTGGTTGGTGGCTCTGTGCATACCCTGGGGTGCACCCCAATCCCTCTGCCTGGCCTGGGATGTCACAGGGAATATGGGAGGGAGCTGGAGTCAGGCTGCAGGCTGTGATGTGTTGTGAGGAGGGTTAAAAACCCCAAGCTCCACAGTTTTCGCTGCTTGTGGCTCAAATAGCTTGTTTTATAATTACTTTTGAGAATTGAAGGAGCAGTGTTGGCTCACAGAGGTTTGTAAATCTCAGCATTCACACTGTTAAATACAGGGGCTTTTAATAAGGCTTTGAAAATATATATTTTGGCTTGTTAGTCAAATATAATGCTGTTTAACTGTTAAAAAATACTGTGTTTCTTGAAATTAGAAATGAAGCTGCTGTCTGCTTTTATTCTCATTTCAACCAAAAAGTGGAACTCCGCCAAGAGTCATTAAATCTTCTATCCTTTGGATGAATTCTTATTTTTTATGAAAAAATGTTATGATTGGGTAATTTCTGTATTGTGGTTTATGTTCAAAAGGTTGTAATTAAAGTTTTATAAAATTTTAGATTCAATCTCAATTACTGTAAGCCTCAAATTATGTTAACTGCTGTACCACCACCTTGCAATGAAAATTATTCACAAACATTAGTTTGTCGTTTCCTACAGCAGGTTTGTAAAATATTTTGCATTAGAAACCTGATAAAAAATTCAGTGCTGATGGATTGCAAATGATATTAATCAGTTGGAAAAAGTTAAAACGTACAATGTATTAAGAGATCTCATATGACTGAGAAGTACCCTCATATCATTTTTGTTAAAGGTTTTAAATATCTTTCTATATTTCAAAAATAGGATAATGTACTTATAAAACACTTTGCACAACACTCAAAATTGCAATAAGTGATTGTAATTCCGCTGATCTCATTGTAACCACTTACAGGCGTGAAATAGGCCATTGAGCCTTACCATGAAAGATATCTTCTGAACAAAAGCACAGATAATATAGGATGGATTGCCCTTTGGGGGTGCTTGTGTCCCAGTTGTTAAGACTTGACATGTAACTTCAGACAGCTAAAATTAAGGGTGATTAATCTTAGTTGTGATTAGTAAAATATTGTAAAATTTGACTTGCAAAGCATTTTCTGTAATGGACATTTTTGTTTGTAAAAAATTTAAAAATGAAAACTAAGATGACAACAGATGATGATGCTGTTAAGTATCATGTTCGTAGAAGAACTGAAATCCAACCTAGGAAATAGTTGTATTTTTGCCATCTAACATAGAATTGCTTATGTGCTTCCAAAATTATTAAACAATCTGACCCTCTGTGTGTTTGTGTTTAAATGAAGAGAGAAGTCCTTCTTTCCCTTGATTTCAGTAGCACTGTGATGATATCTGAGAATAGCAATAAAGCTATTGATGATCTCTGAGAATAGCAATAAAGCAATACAGGCAAGTGTCATAATGACACATCAGTAGAAATAGAAAGTGCAAAAGCTGTGTAAGGATACTTTCTTCCAGTGCAAACACTTTTAGTAGCAGGCTAAACTGTTTTGGAGCAAAAACTAGTTGATATCCCAAATTTCCTGTGTTATAATCTCTCATGTATATCTAGAATCACTAAGGTGGAACTGTTTTGGCTTTCACTTCTACAGGGATGCTCATCTGTAAAGTAGAAACAAAGGAATGAACGTTGCTGTGATATTTCAGTAATGATGTCTGTTTTCAGCCTACTTTTGGGGCTTCAAGGTGTGTCTGATTAATGAAAGATTTTAGTTATTTCCTTATTTTTTGACAGTAATTTATGCTACATTTCACAGGAAGATATGAAGTGGTTGTTGATAGCAGTAGGGATAATTTAGCAAATGTTTCCCATTCCCGAATGTGTCTGTTCCCAGTTCACAGCAGTGTTACTCTATCAGAGTATCCATACCTTTTGACTACTGCAAGTTAAAAGTCAGAAAGAAGTAAGAGCAAAAGATTGATTTTAATTTTTTGGTGTGTTTTAATGATGGCACTAGGCATAGATTAATGGATGTAGCATGCACAGAGTGCTATCAGTTAACATATATGACATTACTCAGAAGTCTCAAACTCCGGAAAAAGCACGTGAATGATTTATGGAATTGATATTAATCTCTTTCCAGTAAATGCATTACTAAAGTTACATGGGAAATTGATGTTACTGCTGTAATGCCAAATTAATTTCTTTCTTGCTAGGTCAGCATTGCAAATGGAACTAAATATTAACCTTTTAAATATCTAAACAGATATAGTATGGAAGACATTTTTACAAATGGGGAGTACTTGGTGTCAATGTGATACCAGCCAACACATATGGCATTAGTCAGATAGCATAACTTGTGGGAAATAGATATTAATGCCTATGGAACTAATGAAAATGCAGGAAGTATTACTGTAACAATGAGAGTAAAGAATTAGGATGTTAATTGCAGTTGTTGTGCCAATTATGATTTTCACAGTCAGTTTATCACCTGATTCTCACACTACCTTCTTCAGGAGCAATCCTTTCCTCCCTCTTACCATGTGTTTGCATCTCCTCAGCTGGTATTGAAGCACATGTGTTCATTTTCTTTTTGACTGACCCAAAAGGGACCAGAATAAGCAACTGGAAACAAAACCAGAAATGTCTGTGGTCAGCTGTTGTAAGCTCCCAGCAGATTTTCAAAAGCCTCAGTATAAGAAACAACTAAATACAGTATGGATCCCTAGTCTGTAAAAAAAGGCAACTGAGGAATAATATATTAAAGGTCTGTAAAATCATGATTTCTAGTTAAAATATTAATGTTTCCCTGTCTGTTCTCTTTGTACAAAAACTAAGGGCCATCAAGTGAAACTAGCAGTTAATATGTTGAAAGCAAACAAAGGAGAATAGTTCCTTACATGTTGTTTAATTAAGCTGTGGAACTTCTTCCTGCAGGACATTGTGGATGCTAAAACTTGATATATATCATGCTTTCAATAAAATAACCAACTGACAAGCCCAGGAAAGAAAAATCAGTTGAAAGCTACCAAACACTGACAGCATTTCTGGCTCAGAAGGTTCATAAACTGTGCATTGTAAATTAGGGAATTATACTGGGAGGTGTCTTCAAATGATTGTTTTTTTCTTATGCTCTTCTGTAGGGATTCATTTCTGGCAGTTACTGAGCTGGACCTTGATGTCACCTGCTAGATACATCTGATTAAATGGTTAATCACTGTTAGTACATTTAGTAATATTCTATTATTTTCTAAATTTGATTAGAGGTCATAGTTACAAGCCAAAATTAACACCATGCAAGACTATACTTTGATCCTATACTTGATAGGAACAAAACTCTTACAGTTCTTGTTTCCATTCACACTATTTTCTTAGGGGGACAGTGGATGAAGATGGTGTTGTCCAGAAACAGACTTGATGCAGATCCATTCTTAAGATTTTGCACATTGCTGGTAGTTGCATTTCCATCAGATTGAAAAAGTTTTCATGGGATTTTTGTAAGCTTCTTCTCTGACAGAGAAGGAATTTAAAAAGACCCTCAGCAACAAAGATACTTTATATAAAGATGACTAATTTTTGATAATAAGCAGAAGGATTTTCCTACATATCAGGTTTTGAGATAAATTTTCCAGTTTCCATTTTTCTGTCTCTGTTCAAAATTTTCCATCTGGAAAAATGATAGAGGGAAATACAAGAAAGAATAGCAATGTCCCTGCCAGTGTGAAGGAACATTACATTACACTGAACAAATATCCTTATCTGAATGTACAATCACTGAAATAAATGCAGCTGTGTTTATTTCAGCATAATCAGATATATTTGAATATAAAATCATTGACATAAATGCAGCTGTGTTTATTTCAAACTGCACATGTTAATATGAACATGAATGTGACATCAGTTAATCACGCAGGAATGTATAGAGGTATGTATATATAGTGACACAATAGAATCCTGGGACAGTTGAAAGTGTGAAGGAAAAACGTCTAGATGAGTTGTGCTGTACCTAAAGATTTTTTAACATCATTGGAAGTCACTAATGAAGAGATGCAAAATTCTTCCCATATACAGTCCCTTGATTTGAATAAATCTGTGGTTACTCTATAGAATAACAGGTGACCTCTGCCTCAGTTACTGACTAAGGAAATAATTGCTTTGAATAATTGCTTCTTAAAATAGAGAATTGTGTTAGTTTTGAGTGATTGGTAGGTCCAGGTCAATCTCTTCTGATGAGTGCAGTTCAGACCTTAACTGAACCTTAGCTTTTTATCTGACTTTGAGCCTTTAAAAGAGCTGCCAAACACCCTTCCCAAATTTTATCTTGCTGGGTTCTCAAACTCAGGGAAAATAGTGCAGAGCAGTGCCAGTGGAAAAAATTTGGGCATTGTTTATTTTGTCAGAATGCTTCTCCTTGCTATTTCCTGAAAGTAATACTCTGCCTTCACTGTCCTGTTTATATGCTTAGGCTGTGTCTTTTGAAATCAGAGCCCTTCAGAACCAGAAGAAATTGAAGTGTTCTTTACTCTGCTTATGCAGATGTTGCTATATAGACTATCACAAGGAGTGGCTGTACTCAGAGTAAAAGAGAAAATGGCATCAGAACAGTAAATATTTGCGAGCTAAGAGGTATTGGAAAGGCTTTATTTTCATCTTGGGAGAACACTGGAATATTCTGCTTAACTAAATAGTGGTATTTTGTTCAGTTCGTTCAGTAACCTGTAATATTATCCCTGTTTTGCAGAAGACAGGAACACAAAAGCCCTGGTTCTTGACTGTCTAATGTCTTTTGTAGTGAATTTCAGCTGTGTGAAATGAGTGCGAAATGGCTGAGAAATGTTAAGAGTGCTTTGCATCAGATCCATGTGAGCCAAATTCAGACTGAAATGTAGGAAATTTCATATCTTGTACTATGTCTACTAGATTTGATCAAATAGGGGTGCTATAAAGAACAGGGGAACAGAAGGAAAGGGACTAAGGCAGAGAGCCATTTGAAATGTTCATGTGAGCCTCTGCCCTGGAAGGGCCCCTGGCACAGCGGTGCTGAGCTGCTGCTTCTTGTGTGACCACAACATGAGGTGCTGCTGTTGGCTCAGGTCAGGCAGCACCAGCTGGGAGAACAATGTTCCTTGTACTTCATTCCCAGCCCCAGATACAGGAATACCTTTCACAGAATCACAGGATGGTTGGAAGGGACCACGGTGGGTCACCTTGTCCCACCTTCCTACTCAAGGACATGGCACAGGGTTGTGTCCACACAGTTCTGGAACATTTCTGGTGAGGGAGATTCCACACCCTGTCTGGGAATCCTGTTCCAGTGCTCAGTCACTGCACAGGAAAGTTATTCCTCATGTCCAGGTGGAATTTCCTGCGCACCAATTTCTGCCCGTTCCTCTTGTGCCATTGCTGGGCACCACCGAGCAGAGCCTGGTCCCTGCTCTGATCCCTCCCTGCAGACACTGACAGACAGGGATGAGGGCCCTTCTCAAGTCATCTCTTCCCAGGGGTGAACAGGCCCAGCTCCCTCACCCTTTCCTTGTAAATCCTATCCTTTGTGTGGTCATGTTTGATTTTTTTTCCCAGTGGGCTGAAGACACTGGCACAGGCTGCCCAGAGGGGCTGTGGAGTCTCCATCCACACAGGCATTCAGAACCCGGGCAGATGCAGTTCAGAGCAGCCTCCTCATGCTGACCCTCTTCTAGCATTAGACAATCTCCAGAAATCCCTAAGAGATTGCTTACATGATTAACACTTTTTCTTTTTTTTTTTGTCTTGAAATTAGAATACTCTTCAGATAGATTCTGTGCTTGTTGTTCTTTAAATCACTTAAAAATTCTCAACTGCCTGCTGTTCCAAAGTTAACAAGCCAAATTAAGATCTTTGCTTGTTTGAGCTGCCACTCTAATGCAAGAAGAGACAAAACGCTGTGAAATAAACAGTGGTCTGTACTTTTGAAAGAATACTGGCTGGAAAACATACTTTAGAAGAGGTGTTTCATAAACAAAAAGTATTTTTGTTCTTGGATGAATACTATCTGATTTCAGGAAAAAAATATTTTAGAATTTTTTGCTCAGCCTAACAGGCATTGGGATACAAGTTATTAGGTGGGAAACACATTATTTTGGATACATGCAGAGCTTCGTTTTGCATTTATTGATGCTATTTAGTAACCTAATTGCCTTCTAGGTTCAGCCTTTAGCATGCTAATTTTGATTTAGTGTTTGTATTTCTGAAAACAAACTGGGAACAAACCATAAATTATCACTGTGTGTTCTTTAGACAGCTACTGGAATTCCAGTATCTACTACAATAACATAATGTGAAGTTAAATTACCATAATATATTAAGGATTATTATTATATTCTAACAATTTCTGGTAGAATCACATCTCTTATTCTCTCATCTGAAACTCTTGCTTTTTCATAAGAAGGAGAATTTATTCTGTTTTAAAAAAATTGGTTTTAATGTTTATTGTTGCTACTGTACTATGTTATGAATAATTGATTTTTAGTAGCCATTTTTAAGATTACAAGTGAATGTCATATTTCTGATGTGAAAAACTTTTAAGCCTTTATCACGAATGCAGTATAAAATATGGAGAGCTAAGGAATAACACATCTAGGGTTTTTTCTTTTTCCTTTTAGCATTTTGCTGGTCAGCTTAGGAAATTATGTTCACAGTGAGATTTTTGAATGATTGACTAAGAATTTTTTTTGACACTTGTGTTCTTTTTTGGTCTTTCTTCTTACTTGCAGGTTTTATTACATCAGAATCCCATTATATTAGACTTTACAGATATATTTCATAATACTTTTAAGTTGTATAATAAAACACCTTCAGTGCAACATAAAACTGGCCATGAACCTGCAGTGGGCTGATGGCCTCTTGTGTAGGTACAGTCAGATTAGATTGTTTAGCAGGGTTAAAGCCAAAATGTCTTGAGATTGGGTGAACACTGAGAGGATGAGTTTGCTCTGGAGATTTGTGCTGTTACAGATCCACTGCTGTCCAAATATCAGAGCTTTGTGTCTGAGCTCGCTGGGCTGATGGATTGCAGCTGTGCTCCTTACTAAAGTGAAGTTAGGCAAGGAATGGGGCAGCAACGTTATAATTCATTAATGCTTTTGTCTGAAAAATAAAAGCTGATAGCAAGTTGGAACTTGACTTCTGGTTATTACTGTGTGTATTTTCAGTGGCCCTTCTGTTTCAGTATCTTCAGGACAATTCTCACTCATCACAGACACTTCTCATCCTCTTACTTGATTATATCTATGCTATCCTGCCTGGTATTTCTCTTTCCTCTCTGCATTTGTGTAAATGTTACTGCTAAAGTATGTTTTCTATGTTGAGAGAATGTTGAGCCTCAGTTCTTGAGCCTGTACATTAACTGCCATATCAAATTATACCTTGCTATTATCACCTTTAGGACTCCAAGTTATCGGTCTGCCATTAGTGTTTGCTTTGTTTTTCATTATTCCTGTCTCTGTGCTCTTCTTTATCCTTTTGGATTTAATGATCAATTTATTTCCTTCCCTCATATTTGCATTTCATTTTCATCAGTAAACATTTTGTCCATTTTATTTTAGTCAAGGTTTCCCATTTTCATTATTTCCTCTACCAATATCCTTCCTTGAAAGATTTTAATGTCTGCCTTTCTGAAATGCTTCCTATTTTTATTTTTTTCTTTTTAAATATCTTAATTAATTTTTATACATATTTAACATCTAAAGGAACTGAGATCCAGAGCCACTGTCCTGATGTTTGGTTATCATTTGTCTTTATTCAGTCTGCATGCTCTTTTGGACATGAAATGTTTCTTGCCCAAGACTCCAATTTCAGCTGTGCACTCTTAAGTATTTTCCCTAGCACAGGGGATTTATGTTGACAGATGCCAAATCTTCAGTGCCTGGTCCAGAGCAAAATGAGGAAAATTTTCTGCCTAACTACAATTTCTGTTGGTTTTGGGTCAGACCATAAACTTGTAAAATGTTCTGTGAATGGTCATGTGGCAGGTGGGCAAATTCTCTGTCACTCAATCGGCCGAAGGTCAGTGAATGCCGGAGGAGTCAGAACTGATTAGATGGCAGAAAAAGAAGAACATTCTCAGTGATTATGTGGAGTTCAGCTAAAAGTGTCTGTCCCATACATGTCAAGTGTCACAATGACACCTAAATACTTCTTAGGATGTGAATACATGACTTCCAAGACCTCTGATTTTATTTTCTATTTAGAACATGAGCCTCGCTAATTGTAATTTATCCTTATAGTCCTTTACTGCAGGAGATCACTGTGTGCTTTACAAGATACTTTTGTTTTCATTTTATAGTTCCAGAAATCTGAGGCTCCCAGAAGTTCAGAGCTTCACTGTTACACGGTAGAATCACCATTTGAAGCATTTTTGACATTATCTTCTTTGAAGCAAACTAATTGGATTTAAGCCCACACCTTTGATTACTCTTTAAAACTGAACAAAGTGTGTGTCAACCTGAATCACAATGGATAAGATGGACTTTCCTTTGTAGGGACACAATTTTATGGTCTGCAGTGCTTCAACAGATACTGGGAATAATAGATACTATTTCAGATAGAATGTAACAATAACTGATATTATTTCAGCAGTATGGAGAAACTTAAATACCGTTGGAAAAATTGTGTTAGGTTATCTCCTCTGACTCAGACTAATGAAGAATGAACCAGCTGAGTAAAGAAAGAGGAGGGAGAACAAGCATTATCTTTTGCAACCTATTCAGTTTTGGCTGATTTAACCTAGATGAGGAGAAAAGCAATATTGTGTTCTTTGACAGTACTATAACAAGCTTTGCTAACTGATAATAATAACTGGAAGACATATGTTAAATTGTTGGTTATTCTGAGAAAGGAAAAATGCTGAAATCAGAAAGTTGTATTATTGTAATTTGATGATTGTGATTTGGTCTTTTTTATCTACATGGCTTCATAGTGAGCGCAAATATAGGCTACTGTATTTTAACAAAATAAAATTCCACAGGGTATGAACGAGAAAATGTGGAGAAAATTTAGTGTTGGCTAATTAATACGCAGTCCAAAGTCATTTTACTGTGGCTATTACATTGGAAAGATAATGTTTGTGAATTATTTCCAATCTTGCAGAAAGAGTTCAACACCAAGAAAATATAACCAAATAAACTTCTTTATTAGTAGTATTCTTAATTAACCTGTCCAGTCCTATAAAATCACCTTGCCCCCTAAAAATTGTAATCAACTCCTCCATGATTATTATTATTGTTTGCTGGATGATATTGGAAGAATGTCCTGGTGTGGTTTGGTGTCGAATGCCTTGCAGAGGAGGGTGGAGGCTGAGGTCAGTGTGAGGGCAGTGGGCAGTGTGACACACACGGCTGGGGCCACCTTGGACCACTCCCTTGCACTGCAGTGTGCTCAGGGCTGGGGGTGTGGGTTCCATTCCGGGGTGTTCCAGGCCTCGATGGACAGCAAAATGCAGCAGCAAGTGCAAAAGATAATGAGAGAAAGGGGGAAAAAGAGAATCTGGAATCCCTGGTTCTGCACATTGAGGCCAAATCCCTCAGTGTATATGGAAGTGATTTTTGCAGGTGAGGTTTTATATGGGGTTAAAAAAGTCACTTTGCTGACAACAAAAACTTAGGTTTTTTTTAAAAAAATGAAAATACAGCTGCTAGCCCTTTAGGTTTCCTGATATCCCCTATTTATATACTTATTTGTAAAGGAATTTATAAATTGATATTTATAACACCCCTGCCATCCTAGTAATTGTAAGAAGCTTCCCACCTGTTCAGAACTGGAAGTCTTTTAAATTCTAATTATAATTCCCAAAGTATAAACTATTTCCCTCTTTAGAGGGGACAGTGGGACTGCCATGTTTCTTGTGAGTCTGAGATGTTCTAAAGCCAAAGGTCCTTCTGCTGCTGACTGCCTTTCACATCAGCAGTGTGACAGAAAGTCATCTTTCAGTCACAGAGATAATGTTTTCCTGTCAGTGTGGTAAAAATATGAAAATGAATAGACAGACTTTATAAAAGTTCCTGGATTTGAAGACTTGCCTTTGAAAAAGCAAGTCTATTTGGGTAAAGTTAGTGACATTTGTTAACTTCTTTATTTGAAAGTTTTTCACTGTGGATAGTAACATGTAAAATTTTTTTTACACATTAAATATCTGATTTTTTACTTCCAAGTAAATAAGCTAAAGAAACACTGATTATTGAGGTTAAAGTATTAGAATATTATTAAAATTAGGAACCACAAATAATTACTTGCTTCTTAAGGTGATAATTGTTTTGCTATGTAAGTCCTTGTTCAGTTTTTCATAATGTATTAAAACTTCCCAATGCATTTAATAAGAAAAAGATTTTTGTATGTCATAATGAATGAATGCATTGTAAAGCAACTACATATAGATTCAAACTGAAAATTGGAATTAACCATGGATATATTTAAAGTAGTAATTTTAATTAACCTGTTTATCTTAATGTGCATTGTGTTCCAAAGAGCTCATAGCAGCAGCTTCTTATATTGTCAGGGTATATTATTAGAAGTAAAACATAATACGTAACAAAAGTAGCATGATTTGTTGTTATTTTTAACTGAAAAGTTTTGATATTTCTTTAAATTCTTATGTAGAGGTAAATTGGCATCACTCTTTAGAAATTCAGCCTAATTTTGAATAGAAATAGTATTGCAAAGTGTGTGTATGTCCCTGCCTTTGAAGAGTCAAAAGCAACATTGGATCTGTATAATTGATCAAGGTCACTTCGTGCCCATGAGACACAATAACACAGCTCAACAATCACTGTAAGGTTATTTGAGTACTAATTGCTTTAGAAATACTGATTTGTTTTCTGGGTTCATAAAATAATTGATGAGAAAATTTTGTCTATTTTGAAAATTTTCATCTTTCCTTTTTTAAGATTTTTTTTTTCTTCCTTTTTGGAAAAATATGTTCCTACCAAACACAAACTCAGTGAGAAAAAAATTTAAGATACAGTCAAATAAAAGAAAATTTAATTTTAATCCACTTAATTGGAATCCTAAATCAAGCTTAAGTGGGCGTCTTGGTGGGCTAGAAACTTCTGGATATCAAAGAATTATTAGAAGAGCAGAAAAAGTGAGTATGTGATGTGATTGGCTTTAAAATCATTGTTTCCTCTACATTTTGTGAGATTCAGATAAAGGTGAAAAGTAATGTCAGGAGCACAATGGGCAAGGGAGTTCTGTTTTGATTTTTTTTCCTTCATACTTTGTAAATTTGAGTTCTCTCTATTTAAAAGCCAATTAATCTAGTTTATTATATAGGAAAAAACCCTGCTTTTTGTTTAAAAGCTTTATTGGCTTTTTGTAATACTCACCTATAAGAAAAAGATCTAGGCAGTTCAATTTCAATAATATGTCTGACTCAGATTCTCATCCCATCCATCTGAAATCCATTTTCTTTCTCTAATCACCTGCACACCCTTGTCACAGTTCCCAGGCTTGCTTTGCTTGTTTGGGAATTTGCAAATTGCACTTTTTAGATACCTGTATGTCTGAGAGACAAGGGAAATTACATTTCTTTTGTGCCTCAGGTATGGGGGGGGTGTGTTCAGGAGGAAACTTGAGTGCTCACTACCTGAACCAACGTGAGAAGCTCAATGGTAGTGATCTAAAGTGATAATAAAGTGAAATAAAGTGATAACTAAAGTGAGATTGTAGGAGGATGGAGAAAGGCAGTGCTCTCCTTTTGTCACACTGATGCTCTCCAGTCTGTTGCTTAGCAGACCAGTTCCACGTGTCTCCAAATGTGTGGAACTGAATTACTTGTGATCATTATATAATTATTGTAACGTGAAATTTTGGGAACATGTGACAGATGTGCAAGCAACCACCCCCTCCAAACAAGCCATTCCTTTGAAAGTAGTTTGGTGTTTGCATGGTTAGAGACAGGACATTAATAGCTTGGTTCTGCAGAGAAAATATTGTTAAAAGCCAAAATCTCATAAAGGAAAATTGCACAATTTTAATGGACAAAGCAGTGTATTTGAAGGTAGAAATACACAGATGCAAATGTCTACACATATATGTGTGCTTTATAGATGTGAATGTGAATTTTCAAGTTCCTGCTTGTATGGATGTAGCTACTTTAAAAGTACTCCCATCTGATTAAAATTTAAGATTAGCATTTAATGTTAACATAATACATGAAATTGTAAAAGGTGTATGTATTGTAGAATACAAATTTTCATTGCTGGCTGCCACTTTATAGCAGAGTTCCCTTCAACTTCCTAACTTGCCCTCTCCTTGCCCTTCTCTCTCCCCATGTTTTAGGCATCATTTTCTGATGAAATCCTCATTTTGTGTCAACATGGGGAGTAAAATAATATGTTGATGGCTTGGATATCTGTTGGTGTTCTGATGATCCCTGAGTAAAGAGAGTGATGTGCTGTCAGTCTCTCCATAACTGTCCAAGGTTGAGAATTCTATTACATGTTTCAAAATGTCTTTTTACTTTCATCTGAAAATGAAAATAAGTTGAATAAAATCCATTTTACATTTGAGCTGGGCTGCATACTCACTTCTGTGTATAAAATAAAACTTGATTTCCTAAGTTGTTATGCAACTTTTTTCATGCTTTATGACAATTATCATATATGGGGTTTTTTGGTTTTTTTTTGTTTTATTTTGTTTTACTACCACATTTTGAAGTCAGAGCATTAAGTTAAATTAATTTGACTTTGCTTGGCAAACGGTGATAGTAGCACTTTAACAGCTGTTTGCTTTCCTGGATTGTCCTTGGTGCTGAAATTGCTTTTGTATCTAAACAGCAAAATGTGTTTATAGGGCTACAGAATATGGAGATAAATTTAGCCTGTCAAACAGATATTATTGGGGCTTTTTTTGTGCTGTGTTTCTGGGAGTGGATCCTGACTACAGTGCTTTAATTCCAAGCTGTGTGTGCCTTTGGACATCTTACAGGACTGTTGTGGAGCTTTTCTCTTTGATTTATGACCTTGCCTGTATGGACTTCTGATCAGATTTTATTCTCATTTAGTGCAAGAGGGGCTAATTATGAAAGTGACAAAGATTCTTTCGTTGTGCTAAAGCTTTTTGAATGACAAAAGGGGGCTTTAAATTAAAATGAACTTTAACAAGGCATTTTCACATTGAAATGATACACACTCTACCACTGATAGAGTAATTCATTTTCAACCCTTTCTGATTCTATAAACACATTGTCTCACAAGATCAGTAATTTTTTACCTCTCAGGCTAATGAAGAGTGGATGGTAAACCAATGAATTCTCTTTTCGCAGAACTGTTTTGACATTCTTAATTTTTTCTTAAATATCAAAGAAAGGACAAAGAGCTGTGATTTTATTGCATTAATATTAATAATCATTTATCTGCCAGAAAAACATTTAAATATCACTTGACATTTGCAGAGAAAGATTAATGTTTAATTTACTACAAACATAGAAATACTTTGAAATAAAAGGAAATGCTTCTGGATCCAGCAAAATAAAAAAAAAACCAAACAAAAAACCCCACCAAAACCCCAACAAAATTAAGACAGACATTCAGATATAAAAAAAAACATAGTAACCATAGCAGAAATCAAAAACATGTTGGTGCCATCTAAAATGTCAATATTTAAATTATCACTTCTGATTGAAAAAATAACATCAACTAGGTAGTTTTTTTAAGGTCTAATTTCAGCTTTAACTAAACAAAGATAAATGAGAGTAAGCAGTTTGCTGTTACATCCATGTGGGTACAACTACAAAGGCCTGGATAAATCCTAGCAGCATTACAAAAACAAACCAACATAATGTAGTTATGATATGAACAGTATTGGCATTTCATAAATATTGGTAAATCTGAAAGTCAAGGGGGCTTCCAGAACAGGCTGGAGGAAAAGAAAATAACAAGACACAGTAGTCAGAAAATTATATAAGTGGAAATACAGGAGCAAGTTCCATTACCTTGAGAAGGATCAAAATGCTGTATAATAAAGAGAAAAGTAGAGAAATCACCTTGTTCTATGAAAGAATGTCAGAGTGGGAGCTACAGAGGAGGAGGAGGAGATGAGCAGAAAAGTTGTGTATCAGTCTAATCTGATGGAATGGCTAAAAATGTACCCAGACTGCAGGAAACTCTATCTGTAAATTTTATCATGGAGATTATATGGTAAGATACCACTTTTAGGCAATAAAATGATGGGATTAATGTATTGAATGAGAATAACATTTCTAGCCCCCAAACTGTTTTTGTGACTAGGTTGATAATGGCATAGAGAATCAAATTCAGTTTTATAATAAATTAAAATTAGTGTTTCTTCTGAAAAAGCTGTATGGAGGACAGATGTTATTCACATTTAGTATTTGTATGGAAAGTCTAGCCTTGCAGTACCTTTTCCCAAGGATTTTTTTTATAAGATAAAGAACATTTCAGCTATAAACCCAGTAATTTATTAGTTAAAGAAGGTTCTTACCCAGGATCCATCTCAAAAAGCAAGATTCTTTTATAAGGCAATATCTGGAACCTTTCCAGTAATACTCTTTAATAAAAAATTCCTATTTTATTTACAGCTCTGGTGACTTTTGAGAGGTCCTTGAGAATATAATATAACTACAGGTCTCTGATTAAGGTTTCCATCTATTAATTTTTATTCAAGTGTCAGTGTGTAGTTATACCTTGGAAGGATTCCCCTGGAAAAATGGTGATTCTATGTATAAGGCACCAAACTAGGCCAAATGCAGAATTACAGCATTACTGTGCTGTAATAAATCAACAGGAATATCCTCTCTTGTAGGATGAAAGAACTTCCTTGTCTTTTGCATTACAAGAATTCTCAGGGTCTTTGCCAAATAATGAATATATTGAGTAGGAAGCATTACATAAGTAGGACTGCTGTGATGTACTAAAGAATAAAGAATATGCAGCTTTTAAATTTTTTTAACCATTTTTAATACATTTTTTTTTTTTGCACACCTGTGCTGTTAGGCAGCAAGCATTTTTGAGAATGTTTTACATCAGAGGCTGGAGAGAGCAACAGATTTCAGTGGTGTGCACTGAGCATCAGGCCCTAACCGAGCCAGTATTTGGAACATGTTTCTGTCTGTGACACACCAGTGATGGTACATCCCACTGTGGTACCACAGCTCCTGTTCCCTCATCTGCCTGGGCTGGTGGTTGCTTCCGTGGTTAAGGCTGCAGACGTCGTCGTAATTTATTTATTAACTCATTAATTATTTATTTAGGATAGCACCCATTATATGCTAAGTGACTTCCAAACAGAAATTTCCCCAAATGCTTTTTCCTTTAAGAGCTCTGCTCTGAAGGATGTGGTACAAGTGCAGCCGTGAGAGACCATTTTGGGAGCACATGCTTTGTTAAAGAAAGCTGAGTTTCGTGACACTAATACAAAACCTCTTTGTATTCTGATTTTCCTTTAACAAAGGTTCACTGCCGTGGATAAATAACTGCCCATCTGTCATTGGAGGCCTTTGGGGAATTGATAAAGAGGGAGCAGAGAAATCTGTTTTTCTGGGGATTTGGTGGATTTGGTGTAGTGGGTTTGTGATGGCTATCTTCAGGCACAGGCCTCTGATTTTTAAGCACTCATGACACTCCCTACTAAGTTGCTGCTTTACCACTGCCAGTTTGTGTGTTTACATAATTTTTTGACTTTTTGGAGCATTTGTCCTGCAGTCTTGGGCTCTGCTGATATTTCTGTAATTTATAAGACTCTCACAGATGTAGGAGAAGGAGTCAAGAGACTGACTCCCATTTTATTCATCCTTTACAATTTCCCTACACAGTGAACATTGACATTTTATTCTTTGCAGCACCAGGTTTTTTAGGTCCTTTAACTGAAAGCATTAGTTTTCATTGAAAAGGGCAATTTTGAAATAAGGCTCTTTGGCTGCAAGTGATTAAGTATCAATCTCATTTGATCAAAATATCGAATTCTTTCAGCAAGCTTGTATTGTATAATTTCTTCATACATATGTGAGCCTGCTGTTTACACAATGGTCTCTGTAGTATTTTGGGATATCTGTTACTTGTATATTGTAGTACTTTGCTCATAGTGGTTGTTGAGCAATCATGATCACTAAATATTCAGGAATACTTGCTGTTTGTCACTGTGCTCTAAACAGGCATCACCATTAAGACTGCTCTACTTAATGAACATAAAAAGACAGAAAAGGTTCCAGTTCTAGCTGCTTCTGTTGTCTTTCTAAATTGCATTGTTTACTCTCCTGGACTATAAAAGATAGTGGCAAGTGATGTCAGTAGGTGGCCTTTGGGATTAATACATGCTAGAAGTTTACAGTTAGTTATAATGTGAAATCTCTGTAACTGTATCCTCATTGCAGGAGGAACCTCAAGCCTCTTTAATAAACTTTAATCCCTCTATTTCCCCATACCCTTTGCCCAGACATCATTCAAACACCTGTGACCAAGAAAAGTACTTTTTTTCTGAAAGGAAGAACTCATCCTAAAGCTATCTATTGGGAGCACTGTCTGGACTCCTAGAATATGATAATCTTTTTGTTTTTACGTTGACATTGTCCGCCTCAACCATCCTTCTTTTATATTCAACAAATAGATTTAAGATCAATTATGATTCTCTCCTTTTTCAACCAGTCATTCTTTCTTAAAGGTTTTCAGTTCCCTTAATTTTCTGTGTGGAAGACAATTCTGCCTCCTACTCTAATTCATATAAAAGTTTTAATTTATAAAACTCCTGTGGGTGTTTTAGTCTAGGCCACACATCATTAATATTTTTACAACTTAACTCAATACAAAGGAATTAAAGATTTGTTCATTACACTTATTTGGTACCACTGAGAAGCAGTAACTGAGTTCCCAGGGCCTATGGGCAGAATGCCCCCAGGAAATTGATCCAGTGCACCTTACTTATGTCACTTGAAAGGAAAAGTATTGGGGAGAGTGGAACTCTGTGATCCTGAAAATAAGATCAGGCTCTCAATGTTGTGAATTAAGATCAACAGCAAAAGAAACAAATAAACCAATAGAAATCCATAACTTATATACCCCCCTAAAACCAAACCAAACCAATTTATTTTAATGCTGTTTACATAGATAAGGAAAGTGCAAAGCTAGAATCTTCATGTGCACTCAGTCACAATTAGATTTTATCACATTGTCTGTTTACAATAACAGCTCAATCAGAATTTCTCGGCCTCTGTGAGTGCTACATCCTGATCTACCCTTTGCAGAGATGGAACCTGGCCTTTTACCAGCTGCTGCTAAGACCTAAGTCATTGTTCCCATACAATCTTTTTCACAAAAAGAACTGATTTGCTGTTATTTGGATGCCACTGTTGATAGGAAACTCAAAACATTATGGAAAAAACAATTTCAACTTAATTGAGGAGGGAAGATAGAAAAGAGACTGCAAATCAAGTTGGAAGCATCCAGCTTTTTGAACCATGTACTTTTGAAATGCTTTGCCTCTTTTCTATTCTTGACCATTTTTCAAAAGAAATCTGGATTTTGACCGAAAGTGGAGTTAAGAGCATTGCTATGGTTTTAAGTGAAACATAAGTTTTTTAAAAGAAAGCTATATTGTGGAAGAGTACCAAGAGATTTTCTGCAGAACATTGATTTAACTGTGGTACTGAAGATATTACTTTGTGTTTCAGAGCTTGATATGTGCAATTTTAATAATTTAAACTATAATTTGCAGGTCTTGCATATGTGGTTTTTATGGTGTTGTCTTATTTTTTCAAATTGTGCTTTGTGGTTTCAGGTATCTTGAGCTGACATATGCTCTGGGCACGAATGTAGGAGATGATGCAAAAACTGTCATGGGTTTCCAAAGATCATCCCTATTTTTTCCCCTATTTAGAAATCAAATACTGTTTAGAAGTTCTTTAGGACTTCTTGCCAAACTATTTTTATGAATTCTTTTCACAGGAAAAGACCATAAAGCAAGTGGGTATTTACATCAGATATTCCTAGATGCACTCCTTGGAGAAGATACCTAATCTTTCACTCGAGAGGAGTTTTTACAGATCTCAGTCCCTGTAGTTTCTGTTCCATTTAGAACATATCGACAAAATTTCTTCCCATTATCATCTCAATGTGTTTTATGATCTATAAGGATGAATTCCATCGAGGTTATTCCATATTCAACATTTTACCTTGTTTTTGGAAATACAGAGTTGCATGAAATATAGATTAATACTGTTTGGCTATCTTGGACTTAATCCCAGGTTCTACTGGTGAAAATGATGTATATTCCAATCTGTTCCTTGGTTGTTTTTGTTTAAAGAATTTGTATAGATTGAAATGCAGCTGAAAGTGTATTAGTGATTTTCTATTGCTTACTTGTCAAGATTTTTATTGTGTGGATGAAAAATAGCATTTCAAAACCTGGCAGCATATTGACAAAAACAGAAGAGCACTTTGTGTAATTCTCTTTTGAAAAACTGCCTCTTTTAGAGACAGAGATTGCCTCAGCTACTTCCATTCATATGTATCTTGATCAATAGATTTATTGATAGCTTTTAGCCAAGATTTAATTCTTTTTTTCTCCTCAGTTCACCATGGTGCTCACTTTTTTGAATTAAGAAACTAGAATTAGGCTCCTGTAAGCAAGGCATACAATATGCAAGTGCTCTAGGTGTAAAAGGAGGCATTTGACCTTTTGTTGCTAATCTGTGACAGGTGCAGGCTATTTTCTTCCAAATGGTGTTAATTTTCATGTGCAAATCCACCCCCTGAAACCTGCATTCTATATATCCACCACAGGGGAATTGGTGGTCATCATGAGTACTGTAATGGACAGCTGAGAGGGATAATCACTGATATTTCAGCACATTTATGCTCGCGACTCAGTTGGGCTTAGCGCACTTCTGTTTTCACTGCTTATTAGGAAGGCTGAAGTTAGTTATTCATGGCCGGACCAAAAAAAAAAAAAGTGTCTGAGAAAGTTCATGTGCCAGGAACAGCACATTGTTACAAATTAGTTTCCTTTACCATTTCTGGCAAACTCATTACAAAGTAATCGCGCCCTGCGCTGAAGTGCACTTCCTCTGGGACCAATAACTGTAAATAAGCAGGGCTGCAAGCTGGCTGATAAGTTGTTGTTCTGAAGATAACGGTCCTTTTTAGCAGAGTGTTTGACCTTTTTCTTTATATTGCCTCAGGCTTGTCTAAGACCCTCAAGGTCTATTTTTCATCTTAAAAATTCTCTGTAGGCAAGCACAATGTGTGGTTTAAGAAGATTTTAGGATTGCTTAACATTTCTATATTTTCTTTTCTAGCATTTTTATGATAATTGTTAGAATGTTTAGTAACTTTAGCTAGCATTTTCTTAAGCAGGTTTCCTTTCTTTGTGTAAAGTACACTTTTTATTGATGTAGGAAGCAATATACATTAATATTTGATGAGGACTAAGTGTATGTTGCATGATTAATAAAATGCTATCATTGGGCTTTTTTCTGACTTTTAAAGAAACTTGAAACATGCTATTGACCCCTTTCACTATTCACATTTTGAGAGCATTGCACTAAACATTACTCTGTAAAGCAATTTAAGCAAATATAATTAAAAATTTCAGCTTGAACGATTAAAGGAAAGTATGTCTCCTTTTTTCTCAGTATGCTAAGAGTATTGAACAGAACTGTGACTGAAAATTGAGCATGTCTTAAAAACAAACCCCAAGGCTAAGTGAAAGTCAGTTTATAGACATTTGGGAATTTGATTTGTTCTCATCTTCCTATCAGTGTAAAAAGATCTGTGCTAATATTTCTGTAAAGTAAAATAATAATAGAAAAAAAACCCCACAACTAATTTCAGAGTGCATAGGAAAGAAAATCAAAAGTGTTCTGTAAAGTGCTGGCTACCCTAATAAATTACTTGTTTTACTTTTAAGATATAGTCAGAAAGTCATTTGACATCCAGATGTGCACCCAAATTATTAAAAAAAAATTAAACAAGAATTGTCTTAGAATGCCAACCAGTTCAGATGTTATTGCTCATAATATTGTTGGGTTTTTCCCCTTGCAGTCACATTACTCAATCAGTTCTTTAATCATACATGTACCTTAAATATCATTAATATCTTGTGTTTTGTAATGTTAACCCGAAAATATAGTGCTAATCACAAGACATGGAGCGATGAGGCTTTGGAGAATGCTGTATATTCTCATATATACAACTTCTGTATTTATGGAATGGAGTGGGGATGAGTTCATGTGGGCATGAACTCAAAGTGAAGTAAAGCAAAGCTGGTGTTTTAGTAGTGGGAGACTTTTTTCTCTGATTTCATAAGAATATATTTAACCAATGAGGTTGTGAACAGACTCTCTTACTGATACCACAAGTGACCAGACTAGCCAGGTACACAGAATAAGACCTGTGCACATGAATTGTCACACAGAAGTTGTGTCATGACTGAAAACTGTTGATAGGTACATTAAACAAAATTGGTGTTATCTGGCTTTCTCTTACACAATTTCTCACAATTTCAGTGCAGAAACTGTTGTTTGCAGGTACTGCAAAGTACAGTGTAGGCATTGTGGAATTGCACAGAAATTCCTGGCACACAGGAGGAACTTGCTGTCTACCCACTTATTAAATAGTTTTCTCTCTTGCTATATATTTAGCAAAAAGGCAAGAAAAAAAAATTATAGAACCTTTTACAGATATGAAAAAAAATCAGTTTAGAGGTGGTTTGCACTTAAGAAAAAAATTGTTTATTTTCAGTGTTAAAATGGCTTAATATCTAAATGGAATGCTGTAATCAATGTTTTAATTCCTGTTCCATAGTTTCTAATGTGGTACCTGTGGTTTTGGAATATAATTCTCATCCATTAGAGTAAATGTATTTCCTGTGATTACAGCACTGTGAAGGCAGGACAAAAAACTACTCAGTTTGTTTATGAGATTAACATTGGGAAGTTTATATCCTTTCTTGGACACCAAGAAATGTTTTTCAGTGGCATTATCAGTTTTCTACAAAGCATCTCCTAAAGCGAGGAGGTGTTTTGTTCCTACAGTTCTTGGCTTCTTTGTACCAAAACTGCTGTCTTGTTTAATGACATTGCTATGTGGGCTGAAATTAGGCTGACAGATTGTGAGCAAAGGCTGTGATATTACAAACAATAGTCTATTGAGCATGAGGAACTTGTTGAATTAGTTACCGAAGGCATTAGTGCTCAGTCCAGCCTCTTAAGCATCTGGAAGCCAGAGAAGAAAGAGTGGGCTAATGAAATGTCCAAATGACATCAAACTGCAAAGGGCTGCAGGTGACAATGGCAGCTGATGTGTGCCTGGTAGAGGTAAAAAATAATAATAAACTAATAAACTCACAAAAGGAAAAAAAATAGTGCGTTAAGAGGGAAGGAAGTATTCAAATCAAGAGAGAAAACCATGCTGGGGTTCGTGAGGAATCAAGCACACAAATGATTAAATTTTAAGGGCTCTGCTGGATTTGGGATGGGTTTTCCAAAGTAGACTGGATGGCAGTGGCTCCAGCACACCAGCTCTTCACCATCTGTGACTCCCCTGACATCAGTACAATTCTCCAGTGCTAGTTTAGGGATCCTGAGGACTCTGTAAAGCAGATTTGAGAGGGTCATTTGTTCCCCATCAACATCAGGTTAACTTGATGTTGAAAAAGAAACTGAAATGTGCAAAAGGTCAAAATCAAAGCCTCATTTTGCTCTGTTTTAATTATTCACTTAATAATCTTTTAGTTTCTTATGCCTTGCAGTACAAGTTTTTAATGGTCTTTGAACTTTAAATATGAATTTAATTGCTTCTGTGTCCTTCTTTGGGAATAATTCCATGAAGATCTGCACCTCTGCTCTGTGATGCAGATAACTTAATCCAAATCTGGACTTGCTGGGGTTGCTGGGAGGCATGTATATTAGTTTATGAGTTTACAAGATGGACCTAGCCCACCATCTGTGTTCATCCAGCCTGCTGCCTTAACCTGAGACAATCTGCCAGGATCACATGCACAGCTCAGGCTGAGGTCAATCCACGCACCAAACTGTCCAGAGAGATCAAAATCTCTGACCTGTGATGCAATTGGAATCTCAACTTTCAGGATGAATACCTCAGACTACCTAAATCCTGAAATATCCAAGGAATATTATTATCCCAGCTATGTCATTTACTCATGACATTTAATGAAAAATACAGCAAAATGAAGTCACTTAATTAAAGGTATTACAATGCAATAGCTTGGTTTTACCATTCTTATTTACTTTGGATAATAATATGTAGGAAATCATAGTTTACATTAAGATTTGAGTTCAGTTGTCAATAAGGGATGGGTCTGACCCCTGTGGCAGAATATGCACTTAGATGTGTCAGGGGCTTTAGCTAAAGGCAGGAGCCGTGGTGGGCTGGCTTTGCTCACCCAGTGCTCTCTCACCCACACTCCTCACCTGGACAGAGGTGAAAATAAGGTGAAAAAGCTCTTGGGTCGAGGTGCAGACAGGGCTCAGCAATGGCCTGCACAGGCAAAACACTCCGCTGTGTTAATGGAGATTAATTTATGGCCAGTTAAAATAGGTTTGCATAGTAAAAGTCAAAGAGAAATGAAAACAGTGCCTTCTCCCTGCCCTTCCATGTTTCCCAGGAGCAACTTCCCCACACAAGGAGTGGTGCAAGGGGCTGAGGGCTGATTCTTCCTCGCTCCCCTGCTCCTGGGCAATCCATGGGTCACTGCTCCTCAGGAGACACCAACCTGCTCCATCCTGGGCCCTTCATGGGTCACTGCTCCTCCAGGAGACACCAACCTGTTCCATCCTGGGCCTTCCATGTGTCACTGCTCCTCCAGGAGACAACCTGTGGGCATTCCATGGGTCACTGCTCCCTAGGAGACAACCTGTGGGCATTCCATGGGTCACTGCTCCCCAGGAGACAACCTGTGGGCATTCCATGGGTCACTGCTCCCCAGGAGACACCAACCTGTGGGCATTCCATGGGTCACTGCACCAACCTGCTCCAGCCTCTCGCCACAGGACACAGGGAATCTCTGTCCTGGCTCCCAGAGCACCTCTTTCCTTCTTCCTCCTCGCTCCCCTGTTGTCCTCAGGCTCCCTGGCCCCTCTGCCTGTGTAGGATTTTGCCCTTCACTGGACACATTTTTACCCCTGGGCTGAGGGGCTGGGCTGTGCCATGGGTGAGGCCATTCTGGAGCCATCTGGGAGTGTCAGGAGCCAGCTGGAATGGGCAGGGCCAGCACAGCCGCTCCAAGAGCCGGGCCTGCGGCCCCACTGCCGGCACCTGGGCACCGGCACCCACCACGGCAGGTGTCATTATTTCTGTTTGGCAGAGGCATTCTGGCTTTGCAATAGAGCTGTTTTTTCAAATATTTCCAGTGCCAAGTGTCTCCTTGAGGCGAGCCCTCAGGAACAGATTGAGAGCGTGGAGCAGGTCTCTGCAGAGGAAAGCAGTGGAGAGAATTTTCTTATGAAAAGAAGGATGTGGGTAGGAAAGTAGAGGATAACATTAAAAATAGAGAAGATTAAACATGTTCCATTAGAAAAGCCAGAAACAATTTAGGATAAGGTAGAAATCCTGGAACTGAATTGATAAACAGAATTAAGAATGTCTTTTTCCTGCTTCTTTTCCAGCCCAGAGCAGCAGATCAGCTGAATTTTGCTGCTTGTGCTGGTATTGAGCAATGTGTTCCTAGAGAACAGTCCTATTGACTGCAGTGGGGCTTGCTGAGGAGGGAATTGTTTCAAATAACCTTATAAATGCACATTAGAGCCCAATGGTATATTTCCAACACAAAAATATATATCTAACCTCAAATTATATTTGAAATTGTAAACCTAGATTTTCAGTGCTGCTTTTTAGAAGGTGTAATTTAGCATGTGAGCTAAAATGTGGCCCTGTCTTACAAGACCTGATGAGATGGATTTTGGATTGGATCAGGAAAATGTAAAGTCTTATTTTTGTAGTGTATAAGTGCAATGGACAGTCTAAACCCTGTCTCTAAAAATCCTGGCATACTTCAAAGGAAAAATGCCATTTTAGCAACTTAAAAGCATTTAGTGGGTTTTCCATAGCCACTGTGGTTGCCTGCTGAATAATGCCATAGGGGACGATGGAGCTCTGACTATATTTAAAAATACTATTCCATGAAATTCACTAGGAACAAGCTGAAGCAAAAATCTCATTTGTGTCTTTGGAAGGAGGTGATAGTGGCTGTAAATGGTGAAGGGAAAGGGTTGAGGTGGTTTTTGAATCACAGAGAAGATGAAGGCTGGACCATCTGTGGTGAGAGAGGGATGCTTAGAGCAGCAGCCAGAGGGCCCAGGCAGAAATCTGGGGACTCTTTAATATTACAGGGACTTGAACAAGAGCAGCAATTGGAAAGAAATTCTAACAGGTGGGGATTTAAAGACGTGCAGAGACATCATTAGAAAAGTGAAAAAAAAGAAAACCAGAAACAATTAAAAGGATGTTAGGACACATAATTGGAATATTCAGATAAGAGGAAACAAAAGGTCAATTTGAGTGAACAATAAAAGTCTCTATTGTCTTCTTTTTGGTGTATTCTTATGTATGTAGCTTACTGCTACATATTTTATTTTATGACTACAATTTAGCTTTTTAACATAATTCTGAACTACCTTTAAAAATGATTCTGAAGTGTTGTAAGGCCTGTTATACTTGTATATTTTAACCAACGGAGATAGAAGTTTTAAAAACATTTCTCACTGTTGTTGATGGACAGTTGATTAGCCATTCATTAAAACAACAACCTGTTTCATCTGTTCCTGGCAGGGAACCTTGGCCGTGTGGACCACGTCACAGAGTTTGAGTATGACCTCTTCATTAGGCCAGACACCTGCAACCCACGCTTCCGAGTCTGGTTCAACTTCACTGTGGAAAACGTGAAGGAATCACAGGTAAGTGGTAATAAATTGAACTGGTATGATAGCTTCAAAAATTGCTTACTCCAGAATATGTTTCCTTTAACAAAAAAATGACACCCAGGGTTTGCAACTAAAAAATTCTTTAAAATGTATATTTGTTCTTTGAATTTTTATGAATAAAAGCACGTATCAGCAGGAGTGGGTATGACCATGCTTTCCAGCGATCCAAGACAAGAGGTAATTGCAAAGACAGTATAATTTTTGCCAAATAACAGAACTGGTATTAATAATGGCTGCCATATATTAGTGCTTTTGAATTCCAATCAAATATGTGTGTTCCTATACAAAAAAAAAGTCCATCATAGCTGTTCAAATATTATCACTCAAGCCTTCATTTAATACATGTAGAACAATGGGGTAGCTTTGCAAACAGGCATTTCCCTAGTGACTTGTAGCACAGGAGTTGCTTGCCAACGTGTCCCTTGTGAAAGAGGAGGTTTAAATGTGAAGCAAATTGATAGGCAACTGTTTCACTTACTTTTAAATAATGTTTTTTGCAGTAAAGATGCCCCTTGAGAAAGAAACTTCCTTGCTCTATTTTTTCACTTGTATGCTTTTAAAAGTTATATACTAACTTTCACATTGAAAAGTAAAAAAGAAAAAGAAAAATATTTCATTTCGCTTTTCAAATGTGCCTTGAATTTTGTTCTGGTGACCTGCCTTAGCTTATCAGAATCAGTCTGTCATTTTTACTTAATGGAAATAAAACATATTTAGTGAGAGAAAAAAACTGCAGAAGCTTAATATTTGTATTCCTATGGGACTAATATCTTAATATCCAGCACTGTAACATTCCTGTTACAACTGGAAATCATGAAATTGTTTATCTATTGTCCTGGTGCCTGGTACTTTATCAGACAGACCCTTTCCCCTGCTGTGCCTTACTCAACTATGATCAAATTATATAGTCATGAGATGAATGGGAATCTGTCTCAAGGAGGCAAAGAGATCGGGTAGAAAGATACAATATATATCTAGTGCTTACAGGATATTTGTTTTCATGGTTGTCTACATGAAAGAGAATGGTTCCACTATTAAGTTTGACTTGTGAGGTCTGTTTTTATAATGTGTTCTCCTATAATCTTTTTCTCATCTCTCCAATTTCCGTTAAGATGAGACCTGCCTGGACGTAATCTGGTCTGGAACCCTTTTTAGCTCTTTGTACTACAGGCCATGGGCAGCATTAGTCATTGCAGCTCAGCTACATTAAATGAAAGTTAGAAGTTGCTACGTCAAACACACTGTGTAATGTAATCTGTTTTCTGCATTTTGATTATTTAATGTTTCACTAGAAAACAGTAATGAGGAAGCACAAATTATTCAGTATTGCTTCAAAATGTTGCACTAACACAAATATAGAGGACCTTTGATCACCTTTGGGTATGTGTAGAAGTAGATATTTTAATAGCTCTCTATAAATCATTACCTGGATAATACTGTATTTATTTTTGATGCATCATGGAAGTAATGTGTGAAGAAGGCACATCTATACATTTATCTCTATTAGGTCTGGTTTCAGCCATTTGGATAAGGACTCACAAAGAGTAACTACTTTTGCTTGTATATTATCTATTAGTGACGTATTTTTTGTTATTAATCTACTTATGAATGAAAAGAAAGACCAATTAGAAATTCCAGCCAATCTTACCATCCATGTATTATTGTTCTATAAGAAAACAGGTTCTTTGCATTTAATTTTTTATGTCATGGAGCTTCCATTTCCTATGTCTCAAAACTGTTTTATAAACTCCTCTCACTTATAGTGTTGCTTGATTTTTAGCCTAAAGCTTTCCTTTATTTAATCCCACAATTCCCAGTTGCAATTCTGCTTAGTAATAACTCCTCTTGGTACAAATAAATCCTCATCATCCCTGACTAACATTTATATTTCTGTAAATTACAACATTCCTCATCATTTGTGTCCCAACCTAGCCATCATGCTTGGTTCTTTCAGCCCTGTATCCAATAGACCACTTTACCTTTTAAGTATTTTTCCGCTTTGGGGCCTTTGGACTTTCATCATAAGTGAATCTTTCGGTCCTTTGGTAATTAGCCCGGTTTCCCAAGGAAGCAGGGCATATATGATCACACTGTCTACTTGCTAGCCTGGATTTGTGTATGGCTGCTGATCCCTCTCCTCTCTTTTCTCCTTCAATAGCTTCTAAAGTCTTGGCCAGTTTCAGCACCACTGGAGAGGAATTCCTGTAAGTTTCGGGAAAACAGGCTGCCAGATGGGCAAGAGACCCATTAGTGTTCCCACTGGCAGACAGGCTATAGTATGAGATCATTTCTTATTAAACATCAGAGAACCCACAGAGGAGATGAATAGGTGGAAGTACTCATTGGAATTTGCATTTTTAAGATACCAGAGAATCCAACCATGAAATCCAAATCCATAGCATTTAGTAATTTTGCTTCTTGCAGAACTTCTTGTTTTTTATTATTATTCTTCCTCTTCCAGTTCCTTCAATATTTTCTTTATAGTGCGGAACTAAAATTTAATGGATAATTCTGAGTATGCTAATCCAAATTTACAGAGAAGGGGTTCAACTCCCTTTGCTGTTACTGCCTCACTATAGACAGCTGGAAATTGCAGCAGCCTTTTGTTGCTGTATCACTATGGAAACTCAGGCCTAATTTGTTTTTCCCTATCATACAGAAGTCTTGTTCAGAGTGATTGCTTCCTTGCTCCTATTACATATGTGTGAGGTTACTGTTGTGCTTCATAGGTTATACACCTAAGCTCTGTACCATGCCACTGACAGCCCTAATATTTCCAGAATTATTTAAAAAAATTATCATAAACTTGGTTTATTTGATGTTCGCTTCCCAATGTTGAAGTAGAACCTACAGATGTTTTTTAAATTTGTAAGTCGGTAAATTAATTTCTTCCTCCTTATGATTTGGACTTCCACATCAGACATTTTATGTTAGTTTTATTTTATACTTTCTTTAACAAGGAAAAAGGATTTAAAAAAATAGCTAATTCTACCATCATGTAAGATACCTGCAAGATGTAAAATCTGGTCTGTTGGTCTCCTTATATGGCTTCTGACATGCAAGTCAGTTGTCTGAAAAATGATTCTTTTCTGTTATTTGTTTGGTGAATTCAATTAACACCAATATTGGAAAGGAAAAAAATAAACTGATATGTTATATGTAAGGAAAACACATAGATTTTTACAAATTATACATATCCATGAAAGGGAGAGTGAAGGAAATAGGATTTGCTGGGGAACACATGGTCCCATGGGCAAAGCCTCCAATTTCTCTAATTATATATGTGTCACAGGCTGCTCTCTATTCCTGATAATGCTCTTTACTGGGCAGGGTTTGCTTCCTATTCACTTCAGCCATGGCCCTTAAAACACCATCTACGATTTTGCTAAATTTCTTCTCTGAGCAGCCGGAAATTGGATGAACAAATTTCATCTCCCAATTGCATTTCAAGTATTTTAAATACACAGTGCTTCAGGTGCAAGATTACCTCTGAGCTAGAATGGCTTTAATGCTATTACTAGCAACAGTGATTCATTTGGGCTTTTTGGAAAAAAAAGAGAAATGTGTGTACGTGTGATAAATTATAAAAAATCTGCTGGTATACTAATATTGGAGGATTTTACAGGTGAAAAGAATGATTATTATTTTTGAGGGCCATAATCAGAAATTCTTCTCAAGTGCTTGACGCTCACAGTTCCAAATACTGTAACCATAGTGGAAAAAAATTTGTCCTGGAAAATTTCCTTTTGAGAAGAGATAAGAGTTACACACAATAAAATGATAAAAAGATTGAAAATATTTGAGGATTTTTGATTTAACACACAGCAGCCATATTATAGCACTAAGTAATGCACATCTAGGCCTCATGACAAATTCTGTGTGTGTGTGTGTACCATGAGCAGCTCTGCTGTCTGATGAATCATGTTGAGAACTGGTATTTTCACTGAGATTAAAAAAAGAATTTCCAACAGAAGGGGTTTCCTAATAGTGCCAAATTTTGTTCTGTAAGTGTTGATAAACACATTTGGAGTTCTTCATCACAAAGGTGCTGACAAAATATACCAAGAAGGATAGAGGAGAAGAATGGATATTTGGCAGCTAGGACTTGATCATTACTTACAGTTAATAAATCAATCCAGATTGAGGTTGAAATCAAAGAACCAAATGTTATTTACTTCAAAGACATTCTCTCTGTTACTTCAGTTGCTATTGCACTGAAATTAGAATTTTGACTCATTTTTGGGTTTTTTATGTGTGAGTATGGATCAGGAAAAAGGATAGCCTGTTCTTCAGAAGTTTAAACAGGATGCCCAGGTAAGACAGAGATTGTCATAGCTGAACATTATTATGAATGCATGGAACTGTCATTGTAGAATTTTCTGGTTTTTTTTGTCCTATGCTGTTTTGTAAAATATAAAAGGCTGTAAGATCTCTGTTGTCTTTAATTGATTAGATATTCAGGAAATATTAGTTATTGACAGTGGATTTTATAATATGTTCAGGCCCCTTTTTACTGTGCTAAAACAACTCCATGATCCTTAGCAGACAACTGCTTCTTTATGTTATTACAGCTGTGCTTGTTTAAAGATATGAGTGATACGTGTGTAGGGAGAGATAATGTCTCTCTTTATACCAACTGACATGTTTTGGAGAAGCTGGGGGGAAAAAAAGAAAAGCAGGCATAATTTGAGGTACTCAACCTTTTTTTCTGACCTAAGAACTCATTCTGTGCAGTTAATTCCTGCAGAAGCTGCATCCAAAGTAAGATGGAGTGAATATGACATCAAAAGCAGGCTAAAGTTGGAAACAGGTTACATTTTTACTTTCTTCTTCTTAAGCAGGCATTCTTTGCTCTGTCATTTGGGGATTTAAGTTACTGGTATCAAGATGCTTTCTAATGTCCTACACTCTTTCCAGATTCTCATTTGAGAAGACAGATATTTTCTTTACTGTGCATTAAAGGCTATATTGCATTTACCTAGCTTTGGAAAATGTATATGTAAAAGGTCATGTTTTTATGAAAAGAGTACAAATCTGAAATTTTGAAGTGAATACATTTGAAATGAATGAATGAAGCACTTTTTGCAACAATTCCTAACCAACTTTAAATGCATAGTTTCTCTAGTGTGTTTCACTGCGTATATCTTCTTAATAAATTAAGTATATATCTCTCATTTATTAATAATTTACATTAGTAATTTCTTAATCCTCTTCTGGTCAGCTCCTGTAATCTCTCTAAATACCTGTTTATAATGAATTACAAGAGGAATCACTAGATTATTTGAATTTTCCCCATTAAGGAAGCCCTCATTACCCATCTTTATATCTCTTTTGTGAATTTTAAGCCCACTAGAAAGAGACGTCCAGCTCTTCCTGTATTTTGCTATTTTAGTCACCGTTTACACAGGTAGACAAAAACAGATCTTTTTCATGTCCCAGTTTTGTTTTGTCATATGAATTTATTTTTTTTTTCCTTGCTTCTGATACTTCTCTTGGAAACCGTCTCTATTTGAGAGGTTAAATGGGTATCAGTAACCCAGCTGACACTACCAGCTCACATTCCCATTTTGACTTCAAGCTGTAACTGTGTGTAGCATCACTGCTATAACTTTCCATTTGCTGCTTACTGTAGTGTTAGTATTGATTTAGTTAGAGCAGTATCAAATTTTTATTTGTTTCATATGTGAGTGAAGTTTTCCTTTTATCTATCAAATTGTGGATTTCAGTTCTTGTGGCTGAACTTGGTCAATATTTAAACTTTGACATGCATCTAACACTGCTGGGTGTATCAGTCATTATCATTTATCATTATCATGTCATATCATACCATGATTTATTTTCCCTTGGAGGTAAGCAAGTACTGTATAAAGGTAGAAGTTACAATAATTTTTTTAATTATTCTAAGATTAAAAAGGAGACAAAGTGTCTTGAAACATTTTCATCAGGAAAAATCAAGTAAAAGAAATTAATCTGAATTAGAGAATGGTTTCAGTGAAAATTCTTTGGTGTTCACTAGCAAATATGACAACAGCTGAGCAAAATCAGGGTTATGTGTTTGCATCCTTTGGGATTCCTTTTGGAATTCAGAAGCAGCAGAAGTGTGAACTTTAAGTTGTTTTTTGTTTAATCCGATGGCATCCCTGTGTATGACAGTGTTACACTGCATATCCTGCACTGGCCAGGTTCCTTAAAGCAGTGTTTGTGTGCATATGTATATTTTATATCTAAACATGTGTATAAGTGTATGTCTAGCTGCCTAGAAAACATGAGAGGCTGAGGTGAGTGAATTTGGATAATATCTAGTAACAGCTTTACTACAGGATAAGCAGATTATTTCTTTGAGTAGCACATGCCCTTCAACTTGAAAAAAAAAATGGGAAAAGAAGGATGGAGGTAGAATCAGGATGCAAATTTTGTAAGACCTTGTGGTACCATAGTACCTGGTAATATGAGTCTGTTACTTTTTGTTAGGTATGGGCTTGAATTATTTGAAGTTTGTATTAAAAAACAAAATGGATTATTTCAAGGGAGCGTTTGTATTTTTAAAAGTAGTTTTACTGATCCCTGTGTTGGAAAGTGGTACAATTTTATCATAAGTCAGAAGTGCATAGGGTTAGATGATACCTATAGCAGTTGAGGTAATCATTTACTTACTGAGGAAACCATTTGAAATGATAATTAAATAAGAAACAAAGTGATGACATTTAAAATAGATTGCATGTGCGTCTCAACATTTAAAAAAAGAAAAATCAATTGAACATACTGCAGTTTTGAAGAAAAATAATGTTACCATTTTGGAAACTTGTGCCTATATTGGTCATGTATAAAATTAGATTTATAAATGATGATTCTTCCAAGTTGGAATCCTTTCAAGTACGTATAATTTTATTTTGGATCAATAATTCAGTTGTGCTTGGAATAGATTGAGGGTGCATGTGAAACTTTGGTAAGTGCAATACAGTGTGCATCTCCATGAAATTATCCAAAGCTGTCATGACAGGTATCATCCTTTGAAAGCTAATGAATGCAGGTAGGTTGGTAAACACCTGAAAAAGTCAGCAGTACCAGAACATCTGTCCTGGTGAAATATTCACCCTTGGCAAGGTAGTGTTAAATTAATAAACTTTTTCTGTTCCAGGTGTCTGTAAGAACATTTCAGGTGCCAGTGTTCAGTAATTATTGCACACATACTGTACTCTTCAGATTTAACACTGCCTTTTACCTGCAGGAAACTAAGGGCCAGGTGTGTTTAATTTCCTATGGTGGTGGCACCTGTCACTCAAATTGTCAGAAATACATTATAGATGTCATCAACAAAATCAGCACTGTGATGATCTTGATGTCAGTGATGTGACATACTTACTTTTATTTTCAATTTAAAATCTTTTTGATTTCTGATTAAATACTCCTTTTTTTAGTTCCAGAGTGGATTGTCTTCCATGCAAATTTGGTTTAATTTTCCTTTTATGACTGGAAAGTCTTTATATCAGAATTTGGAAGCATACGTTGAAGAAGTGAAGCTGAAATGTTTTGAACATTCCTGTCTTTAGATTTTTAAATCTTTTTAATTCAGAGTAATTTTTAATTTTTTAAAAAAATTCATAATAATCTGTGTCCCATTGATTTCTGAGGGAGCAAAGTTCCTACAATGCTAAATGCTTCAGAAAAATTCCATCCTGTTCTCAATTAAATATTTTGTTCCTTTGCTATACTGCTTATAAATATGTGCTTAGTTTATAAAACTGAAGCTATAACACATTAAGATATGCACTTTCAATTTTTTTAGGGAGAAGATAAAATTAAAATGCCATGATTTGTAGCTACTTGTCTTTTTGTTTGTTTGTTTGTTTTTACTGTTAATTGAAACTGGAAGACTGTATAGGTTACCCGAGATACTACATTATATATAGTTAAATTGTTGTTTCTTCCAGCAACAAGATCTAAATCTTTAATTTATCTATTGAAAAGGCTGTGAAATACCTGTAAAATGACTGTGCAAGTTTTTTGCTTTGAGAAATTAAGGAAAATTAACACTGGATTTATAAACTGACTCTGAACATAGAGCTGCTGTATTTTATATACAAAATGCAGAATAATCAGCTGAGTTATTCTGATGATTGAGCACAGTTCCCCCAGTTTAGGATCTGACCTGTACACCCTGGATAGGGAACATCTGCTGTTACACCACAGATCAGGATGGCTCTGGTGATTTTTTTTGTGATTTGAGAAGCTCCATGGAAGTTTCTAATTTTCATAGTAGCACTACCATGATGAACTGTGGCTCATTACTGTAAACTGATGGCAGCTGTTAATACTATTACAGGCAGAGACTTTTTATTTAAGGGAAACATTAGCCAGTAACTGGTAGATTTCTGACACAGTATTACATGAGGCTTCCTGTTAGGAAGGAGAGCAAAGAGAAATGGATTTGAACCCATTAGTATCAGAATTACGTGTCAAAAAGCTGGAGCAGAGTTCAATTTATTTCTGCAATAAAGTGTAAGCTAGAGATTGACTTGACAATTATTTTACCTTACATTGCTCTGGTTGTTCTGAGATGACTATTCCAACATCAAATCATCTTGTTTGGACATCTTTTACAGAATAACATGATAGTCTAAATATGCATTATGTTATGTAGGAACTAAAACTCGGCAGGTTTTTTCAAGTAGAAATGAGTTTTTTATTACTCCTTTTACTAGAGGATGTATATACAGTGGAACACATTCAGCATAGATTTAAAACAACTGCATGTATTTCTGCTAAATCTAGTGCATGTTGCTGAATGGCGTTTACATTGTAATAGAAAGGATAATCTTTCTGAAGCTTTTAGTAGCTTGGTATAAGGAATACAAATAATCTGCCCCAAAATATTTGTTTTCTCTAAGCCAGTCACTGAGCAGAGTTGTGGTTTCTGTTTAATAGGCTTTTTTTTCCCCTAATAGTTTTCCAAAATAAGAGACAGCAAGTTGGACAACCACTTCCTTATTATAATTTTCAACTTTGAGAAGAGTATTGTTACCAAAATTTTTGCCCACTTAATATACATACTGTCCTACTGAACACCAAAGTCCATGAATTCAGAGTCTTAACATTGAACATTGTAACAAGCTTTTATTTGAATGACAATTTTTCCTGTCTTGAACTGATGGTCCTCTACAGAACATTTATTTAGTTTTCTAATTATGTAGCATAATTTTTGAAGGGTGCTGTGTTCATTGTCCCTCTGAAAATTCTCATGAAGCTTCACAGAAGATGTTTATTAAAACTTTAACAAAAGTAACATATTACACCAGTGTGCAGATTCTCCTGGCAGGTTTTCCTTTCCCTTTGCATGGTTTCATGCAGGACCTTATCACACTCAGGGTGATGCAGGGAAGCAGAATTGCAGCTTTGCAGCTCATTGTGTGTTCATGTTCTGATCTTCTGTGAACTCTGTGGGCAAAACTAATCCCAAAATCAGAGCACTACAGAGTGTTGTGGGGTCCATGGCAGGGCATTTCCTGGCCCTGCAAATTCGACAGTGATGCTGAGTACCTCCAGTGTTAGGTTTAGAATCTCCTCAATAGCCAGATTAAACTGAATATCCTTCCTGGCAGGCATGTGGAATGGCAATTCCATGGCTTTGGAATATCCAGGATGAAAATACAATAGCTGTTCCTTGTGGGTTGTCTCTTCCCAATGGCTGCGAAGGATTTCTCTGAACCAGAGGTTAATATAGTTACCTACCTAGGTCAATTGTTTTTTTTTACATGGAGTTATATATATTTATTTTATTGATTTAAAGCCTGTTCATTATAAAAATTAGCCTATAAAAAGAGATAGCATGTATGCAGGGAGATAATTTCTTTTTTTTTTTTTTTTTTTCCCAGGAATTTCTCATGCATAGATACAAATGAATTTTCTAAATGTAAATGTTTGGCTAGATTATTCTTCAGAGACACATATTGATTTCTGTTGTCACCCTTCAGTGAGATTTAGTGTAGGTTACTGGGAAATCCTTTCCAAGCACATACTGAAGAAAATGTAAAATATGATTTCCTTGACAGTTAGTGAAAAGAGACAGAATAGACGTTAACAAATTAACTGTGTTTATCTCATCTTCACCAGTTTAAGAGTCTTTCAGCTTCTAAAAAATCAGCTCATTTGATGCTTGTAGAATATGGGTCCATATTGCACTGGGTGAGCTCGAAAGCACGTTTTGAAATTCATAGCTGAGCAAAAGGGAAGCTTTGCATTTCCTGATTTTCCTTTGCAGATCTAAATGTGGAGTTGTGGCTCTCTCACCAGAGTGGGAAGTTCTGTAGAATTTTGCAGTTTAGGCTATTCTGTAATGCAAGTAGTATGAGTCTCATGGAAAACTGTGTGTGATGGCCAAGCTTAATCCTAAAATGTGTTTCATTCAGCTTTCTAATAAACCTGAAATTCATAAATTTCTGTGTGTTATAGTGGGTTTGATAATTATGGATTATAATAATTTTACACTTCAGTGCTTAAACCTAAATATTGTTCTACAAATACTTTTCCTTTTTTATTTTCCTTTTTTCTTTGTTATTTAGAGAGTAAAAAATGCCTTCAGTAACACTAGAGTGCAACCTATGAAGAATTTTTTTTATAGCAATATAATTTTATATCTATCTAAACAAGTTATTTTAAAACTTAGATATTTTTATGTCTTACAAGGACTGTTAGATATAAGTATTGAACAGCTTGTTATGGTTCAGTCATGATAAATATAAAGTTCACCTAAACGTTCATAAAAATATTATTTCAACAACTACAAAATCTGATAAATTTTTGCTTTCTTAACATTGTGATATTGTTAACCTCCATTAATTTTCTTTGTGAATCGGTTAAAAACTATTAGTGTCATGTCAATTATAAGGTAGAGTCAATAAAGGTTGGTTTTCAAAATACATTTTAATATATAGAAGATGAGACTACAGTGTTGCAGTAAATGACTGTATTTTAATAAGATTTAAATCATAATTTCTGTGCACTCCTTTGCTTGTTTTGTAGATAATAATAAATGTACAGTTTTGGATGGAAAACTCAGCTTCTGTTGTTTCAAGGGAACAGTGACGCTTGGGTTTGTATATGATTAGTAGTTAAGCTACAAATATTAAAATTATACAATAATGTAGTTGTATTTTCTCAAAACATTTGGGAGCATTTTGAATTCAGAGGTTTTTTTATGATCTCTCTCTGATGTACTTCAAGGAAGAAAAGCAGAAAGAATTTTGGAAAAAAATTAATCTTTGTGGTAAAACTGGCTTTATAAAAAGACAAACAAGCAGAGGCATTTTAACATAATTTTCTCCTGACTTAAACAATCTTAATTTTATCACTTTGCCAAACTGTGTTCCTTTGCATGAAGTATGTGCAGGAGATACTTCTGAATTTGCATTTTCATTAGATTTAGCATTCAGCACCTAATGCCATAAATTTGTTTTTGAAACTCTTTAATTCCCCTGAGTGTTCCAACATATTGAATGCTATTTGCTTTGTATTATGTTGGCAGCAAATCTGCAGTGAAAATGCTGTCAATATATATTCATAGCTAACATTGTTAACTAAAAGCAATATTGTTTTTCTATTGTAAGCTGTCACAAATGTTTGGCACCCTGTTGTGTAAGCCAAAAAAATGTCAAAAGAAAGAAAAGAATATTTTTGAAGAAAAGTGCAGTGATAGTGTCAAGTTTTCTGTATTAAAATACATTCCTTGTATAGACCTTTACAATTTATGAAACTGTGTTTTGTAGTAATGTAAAGTTAGAATATTGTGAGAAGATGCAGGCTGTTACAGATATTATGTTAAATGAGAGGAGCACAGTAAATGATACAACCATATTACTTTGTGTGTAATGCAGTGCTTATCAGGCTGTAAAATGTATTCTACTAAACCCAAAGATTATTTTATTAATAGATGTGCTATATATATATGGAAAATGAATTAAAAATACTTTACATTTTTCCCTGGTTTTGAAGATGAAGTGTATAATTAACAAGAGAAAATGCAAAGTTTTGAACATTCTCCTAGGGAGTATCCTTATCTTTGTGTAAGAAACAGTTTGTTTATTTAAATTGTGTATTCCTTTTGCCAATCATTCATTCATTCTTTTCTAATGAAACTTATATTTTTTTGTATCTGCATGCTGTTATAGGAATATAGAGTATTTTAGAGAACTTCTGTGGGGAGAAATGAAAAAAAGAAAAATTCCTTCTCCCATGCAAATAACCATGTTAATGCTAATACATAATAAACACCCATAAGATAAAATAAGACAAGTGGCATCTTTTGTGCTACTCTTTCAAGTGTTTTAACCCAGAGAACTTGTAAGCCAAGCCATGTGAATAGAAAATTCTGGGTGAGGTACTTGAAGCACAGCCAAGTTCCCTGGCCACAGGCTGGTTTACTCTGGAACCAACAGAGTTCTGCTGGTGGCAATGGAGAGCACTGAGAAAAATCAGTGTTTTATGGCTCCCACTGAAGTACCAGAGCTTCACAAATACAGATTTCCAGTACTCTCATCCCTTCAAGGTGACATTTTTTCTATATTCACCTAGGTGAAAATATTAATCCATGTGTAGGGAAGTACTGGCAGCCCCAGAAATGTTGTCATTTCTGACACTTTGTGTCATTCTCTAGAAAACTTTTCTTACTGAATCATAATGTGTTGAATTTGGGAAACTTTTTTGGTAAACCTTTAATAGATTTGGACATTGATCGATGTACCAATGTTAAAAAAAACCCCAAACCCTGAATAATCTGATCTGCTATTCAAGAACATTTTGTTTGAACACTCTTTTCCATACAGCAATGTATTGGTGACACATATTAACATGAATCTTCTTCTATGGTACTGGATGCCAATAATCAGTCCTTTTTTCCCTTGCAGCTGATTTCACCCCTCTATTTCAAAATAACCTCTGGTTTCTGCACTGATATTTGCTCTGCTACGGGAATACTGGTGCCACAAGTGGTTTCACAAGGTCCCTGTTATGGACTCACTATTTCCAAACATTTTCTAAGAAGTGCAAAATAACCCGAGTTTCTATTGACTTTAGTGACATTTCAGTACTATTAACACCTTGGAAAATTGGCCTTTATATTCCTTGGCACCAATCTCTGTAAATTCTCTCATGTGCTTTCAAGTAAAATTGCATAAACCTTCAGAGCTGTCTCCCACTACTGCCCAAATTATTTTTTTCCTGCTTTTTACCATTTTTCCTAATTTTGATAAAGAAAAAAAAAACCAAAAAAGTGAAATACATTTGATGTATGGAATTTCTCTGGGTCTTTGACTGGCATTATATAACAAGGTCAGGGATGTTTATTTATGTTCTAGGTGAATGCCAAGCACATTCAAGTCCAAGAGAGAACATGTCTTGCCCTCTGTTCATTCATTTCTAGATTATTCCAAGAACTTGCACATTTTTGAGTCTTACGTGTATGTGGAGAGACAATATACTTGGAAAATTACATTCACAGGTGAATAATATTTTTAAACACAATAAAAAACTTTACCAGTTTCTTAAATGGCTCACTAGATAGGGATTTTTGTTACAGAACAGGAGACAGTACTGCATCCTGCAGACAATTGACAAAATGGACTAGCAGTTTTCATCCTTAATTTGATTCTTTTTCCTCAGTGGCAGAGAGATGCACAGCCTTTCTTACATTGTTTATCTTATTTTGGCATAACAGATTTAATCATGACTATATCCATTTTCCACAAAGTGTCTTGTGTCTTGAATCATAGAATGTTTAAATCTTTTACAGGGGTGGGATAACTGTGCAGCTCATCCTACTGGAAAGCTTTGGATTTCTGTGCATTGTGGAAGAACGTACCTTTCCCGAATTTTTTAGAAATGTTTATGAAGCTTTAGAAAGTGCTGAGTTGTCTATCTGGCACTTAGATTTCTATCACTTCTTGTTATTGTTAGGGTTCTGTTTTATTGCTTTATTATATATTGTACAGGGGGTCTTCGCCACTTTACGTTCTTACTGTTGGTTTGTTCAGCACAAATTTGATGCTGCAGGAGGAATGAAGATGTGCAAACCCAGGTTGTTAATCATGCTCAAATCTTTTCCATGTGTGTGTCTTGAAACACTTCTTTTCCTTCTATTACCCTTATATGAAATAAAACTGCATTTTTCTTTTTTATGCTTGAGAGTTTTGACTTGATAAAAATGAAGGCTGTTGCTTTCTCCCCTTTGCAGAAGTGATGTCACAAAAAGGAGCAGGACAGGACTTTTTCCCAACTTTTTCTCTTAGCCTGTGTTATTCTCATCCCTGCTGTGGAATTTAGGTGGAGGACTTCTCCAAGATGTGTTACCTGCTTTTTCTTCTAGCAGAGTGACTCAGAATTCTCTTGAGGGTAGCTATTGCAACAACAGTGGAGCACAAAGACAGAGAAATTAATGAAGTAAATAGGAAAGACAGTAAATATAGACCAGACTATCCTCATTTACTGTTAGAAATAAGAGAGGAACAGTATTAAGGTACATAGATGAGACAAACCAGCACTTATCCATGGTGAAATCTATAAAATGTCTTCGATTGCTCAAGGGATCTTTAGATATAGCATTATTTTCTCTATCTTATGGATGATTTGACCACCTTCACTATGAATTTTTCATGATTTTCCTGACCCAGCAGCTCTTGCCTGTGGAGAGAGTAATACAGTATTGATTTGGGTGTTAGGTTTCTGCCTTTTTTGCCATAACAGGATTTTTGTAGCCTAGAAACCTCAATCCCTGATTACTCATTAGAGACTTGAACAACTTTTCTTAGATCTGGAATGTAAAAGAAGAATCACTTGGTTACTTTCGTCATAGGTAGCCTTTGTAGTGGAATTTCAGCTCATCTTGGTAATGAGTGTTGTTATTAAGCTTTCCTGATTGAATGGGCTCTACTAGGCCTTCAGATTGCAAAAATAATGTTGTCTGTTAACAATTAGTGTGTTTGCAGCAGAATTACACTGGTGAATGTGTTTATTTAGCAGCATACTGCAAACCAGTGGAATAAGTAGGGGTCTGTCCTCCTGCGTTCATCCTGGCATTGATGTCTTGGTGACTTATTTTCTGTGCCTCTTGGGCATATTAGAAAATGGAAAAGAGGCCATGATGTTGCTATTTCTCATTTAAACTGTTGTGGTTTTTTTTTTTTTTTTAAATAAAAAATCCATATCTTACATCCTCTGAAAACTTACTCTCAGCATTGCCATGGAAACAAGATTTTTAAAAGGGACTTAACTGAAATTTAGCAGCAGTTTTTATTTCTTTGTGATTCATACTTCATAAAAATGTAAATGTCACACTAATACATGTTTTACCTTAATATTTTATACTACCATTTTGTCTTAATTGGTCTAATGTTTTTCCTAATTAAATTTTGAGCTTTGAATGATTTTAAAACTGTATTGTGGACCTATCAAGCTTTAAATTTTGACTATGTGACACACAATTTAAGACACTGTCATAGAGGAAAATCAGTCATTTCAACCTGTAGTCACAGGCACAACAAAAGATTTAAAAGATTTAAAAAGCCTTTTGTCCTGACTGGAAATTTCTTGGCCTCAATAATCTTCATTTCTAGTGAAGTACTACAGCAAATAGCTTTTAATCATTTATATTCTTTTGTTTTTCACTTTATTCCCTCTAACTGTGTAAAGTTGTTTAGAGGATAAATTACTGCTGTGCTAAATAAAGCTTTTATTATAGTTCCCTTAAGAGGAGTGTTTTGTTTATGCAAAGCTACAGTGTGCACATTGGTTTACATACATACTTGCATCAACATGTGTAAATAAACTACATTAATTTAACATTTTATTTGTGTATAAACATGCAGCAGTTGATAATGTTAATTCAAACACGAAAGGATATCTGGCATTCTCTTCTGAGTGCCTCTTTGGTCAGGCCTCACAGAACACACAACATTTTGCCTTTTAAAAATGAAAGTTAATATGATTAGAGCAGGCATCCTGGTGATCAAGACTGAAATCATAGAACTATGGAATCGCTTAGGTTGGAAAAGACCTTTAAGATCATCAGTCCAACCAGTAATGCAGCACTGCCAAGCCCACCACTAAATCATGTCCCTGAGCACCACATCTACACCTCTCTTAATTATCTCCAGGGATGGCAACTCTACCACTTCCCTGGGTAGCCAGTTCCAGGGCTTGGCAACCCTTTCAGGGAAGAATTTTCTTTCTAATAAGCAATCTGAACCTCCCCTGGTGCAATCAGAATGTTCTATCACTTGCTTTGGGGAGAAGAGACTGATCCCCACCTGGCTACAACCTCTGTCCCTGGAGCTGTGGACAGTGATAAGGTCTCCCCTGAGCCTCCTTTTCTCCAGGCTGAGCCCCCCCAGCTCCCTCAGCTGCTCCTCTCCAGACTTGTGCTCCAGACCCTGCCCCAGCTCCGTGTCCCTTCCCTGGGCTCGCTGCAGCCCCCAGTGTCACCCCTGGCATGAGGGGCCCAGAGCTGGACACAGCACTCGAGGTGTGGCCTCAGCAGTGCAGGCACAGACGGGCCCTCACTGCCCTGCTCCTGCTGCCACAAGCCAGGTGCCATCGGCCTTCCTGCCCACCTGGCCACAGCTGCCTCCTGTTCAGCTGCTCTCACCAGCACCCCAAGGGCGTTTTCCCCTGGGCACTTTCCAGCTGTTCCCCCCTCAGCCTGTATCACTGCCGGGTGTTCTGATCCAAGGGCAGGATCTGGCTCTTGGTCTCATTGAACCTCACAGAGTTGGCCTCATCCCAAAGATCCAGCCTGTCCAGATCTCTCTGCAGAGCCTTCCTCCCTCCAGCAGATAACTCCTCCCTGACTTGGTGTCACCTGTGAACTGACTGAGGGTGCACCCAATCCTCTTGCCCAGATCATCAGTGAAGAGATAGAGCAGAACCAACCCCGGCATTGACCCTTGAGGGAAACCACTTGTGGACTGGATGCAAACCCATTCACCACCACCCTCTGGGCTTTTAACTGAGACATCCAGTTAAAGCCAGTGTGTTTTTCACAATTCTCTCATCTACAAAGCCACTGTACCTCGTGACATTAGAAAGAAAAGAAAACAGTGTGTACCATATACACTACTGGCCTCACTTAGAAATTGTTATTACTCACAGGTCAAACAGTGTGGATCATAGATCCCTCAGTGCTGAGCTGTAAATGAACTCCTTTTATTGCCTTTTTGTAAAAGTTTTCAGCAGGTAAACCAAACAGAAGGAGATTCATGTGAAGTTATACTTTATTGTAGGGAAAAAAAGTGTAGTCACAGAGAAGATACAGAAACATAGGAAGGCTTCTTTCTTGGTGATTTTATTTTTTTTTTTTAAATTAAAAGTCTATTGTCAAATAATTTTGTACCCTTTACCCTAAGAATTGCTTTGTACATGCTGAAGATTTATTGATGTATATATTGTCCACAATCAGAACAAGTACCCTGTTCTGATTAAAGGCATCATGGATGCACGTTGAATGATGAAAAGAGTCTGAAACTGTATTTGAAGCTCAATTGTATACAAATTTTAACTGAGATTAAGCAATACAAAGTATTTATGATTAAGTTTTGGGTAAGAATTAAGTTACCTCATGAGGCAGTGGTTGAATGTATTTGGCCACACAGTAAAATCAGTAGAAAATTATTTTAGATATAGTTGAAGTGCTTAGAACAAGTAAAAAATAAGTATTTTTATCACTAATCTTATCAATTATTTAAATACATTAACCTATTAAATGAATGTATCATCACTGCCTATGCTACAAATGCATTTAAAATCCTGGAAACATGTTGGTCAGGTTCCCAGGGCTGCCCACTCAGATTTAGCTGTGTATAAAAGATTTCTTTTGTAAACATAGCAAGTCCTGCAGTTTGAGCAGTGTGTTTGCCCATTTTTGCATGCTCAGCTTCCGTGCAGCCTTCTGAAGAATAATGCTTGACATTCTGGATAGGTGGTACTTAACAGGAGAAAAGACAAAACTCTTCAAAATACCATAATATTGAGGGGCATGCAGACACACAAATGTACTTACATTGAAAATGTAGAAACAGCAGTGGAGTGTCAAATGAATGCATTTGAAAAGTAATTACATCTGACTTTTATACTGAAACAAACAAACACAATTGTTCAACAATGTCTTTCTCCACAGACTTGGTTGCCACTGTATTAATAATCCCACCTAATTGACACTATCTCTATTTATGTTATGTGTATTGTACTATTTGCAATCTTCACTTTTCCCTATTTTAAGTAACTGTTGTATCTGCCTCTCTCTGAAGATGAGCAATATCTTTTTCAAGTTAATGAGATTCCTATTTTACTTAAACAAGATGCATATTCACTATCTTTCTGTTGTTTTAAAATATAATTGCTATGAATGTGTTCAACAGTTTGACTTGGTTTCTTCAAATTGAGTGAATTAATTAAAAATTGGTGTTTGCCCATAAAAGAGTGAATGAGCACACTCAGTGCTTGATGTCAGAAATCAGACTGTAAATGAACATAATTATGTTTCACCTTCCTATTTAGTCATTTGTGTGGGCATAAGCATTTAGTTGTTTGCAATATTATTTCTTAAACAGTTTCATTTACACTTTGTTTTTTTAAGAAGAGAGGGAGGGTAAAAGAAAAGTTAATGACTAGATAATGATTTCTTTCTGAAAGGCTGAGCATCACTTCTAATATTCAATTTGCAGAACATCAGGGTAGAAAATACTTCTCTGATGGTTTTTTGCTAAGTGTGTATTATTTAGAAAGAAATTCTCACCACAGAACGTGAGAGATCATTTTGGCTCCAGGTGCCAGGGTGTTATTCCTACACACATTTGTGCTATGGTGTAAGCAACATGATATGCAGAGGTGTTCTCTATCCATATTTTACAATATACTGCTTTAAAGCAACAGACACTGATGGTGGCTGCCATTTTGTTTAAAAGAATCCACATTATAGAGTCAAAACAGCATGGCTTTTTTCCTTAAATTTACATACCCAACACAATAGTATTTTTATATTTTGACTGCTTACTGAATGGAAAATGAAATGCAGTTCAACCAGCACATTGCTTGTTATAATTTTTGTTTTTGTGGGGTTGTTTTTCTTGTCCCTAGAGAGACCCAGCATTATATTCAAGATTTGGATAAGCTTATTTAACAGTAAGCAGTTGCTTTGTCTCCATTAAGGACTCCATGACCCAACAGTGCAATCAAATAGGGGAATAATTTGGCATTTCTATACAGAAATATTGTCTTGTTACTGAATCAAAAAACCCCTGTGATTATTGTGTATTTTTTGATATGCATCAAATAAAAAAGTCCAAAATGTGAAGAAGGATATTACATCAGCTCCTTCTAAGCTGAAACAAATTAAAAAGGATGATGAGCAAAAAAAATGCGTGACTGAAGATTTCGATTTTAAAAGGCTAAAACTGGAGAAAGGAGGGAATGTAGGACATAATGAGAACTTCGTGGTCAGTGGTTGAATATCCCTCTGTCATCCTGTTCACTGCATGAAATATACAGAAATAATACAATGCTGGACAGGAAGAGTTTCTATTGTGGACAGTTGAAGTCCCTGCTATTATAAATTCCTAAATTTGGCCAGCTAAATCTTCTCTTTAAAATGAAGTATTCCTTTAGCTAACCTGTTTGAGATATTAGTCCTCTGAAAGTTTGAGGCCCTCTAATTTCTTAATTAAATGTACTAATAACCACTTAATACTCATTTGTTCTTTCAGCAGTATTATTCTTAAGACTAACCATCAATTCTGCCTCCCAGCTGTTCATTCCTGTTACAATTTATGGAGAACAGTCTAATCCATTTCCATCTGAAAGTGAGGGATGTTTTTGTGACAAAGTCACAGGAGTTTGCCAGTTCAAGTTCATGTGCCTGCATTTACTGGCTCACATAAAATACCCAGTGCAAAGTTTCACTTTCTTTTAGAGCACTGGAATTCTAACTTGAGGTTGAAATAACAGTGTCAGGACTACACAAAGAATTCTCTGTGCCAAACATGCTCTTTGATCAATACATTAATTCTCTACTTCCATTAATATCAACTGTAATCTCAAAATCATAAGATATAAATAAGAAAGTAATGAGCATAAACTGTGACCTTATTTTCCTTGGATAGCCCCTGAGTAGTAAAGCACTGGAAGAAATAGATCTGTAAGGCTGGTTACCACAGAAGTGTTTTTTCAGGTTTCAGGTTATTCCTCAGTAGGAATTTTATCAAGTATGGGAAAGCAGTGGAATGTTTTTCTTTCTCATAATACTGTTTCAATTGACAACACAGATGCATTTCAAGCATTAATAACTATTCTTAATAGTCTACTAAAATTCCTGAAAGTCTCCCTTTTACACTGTAGTGCAATGCAATTCACTAGAACCATTTTCTTCCTGTAGAAAGGTGACCTCATAAAAGGTTGAGTGTGAAAATTTTATAGCAACTACTGGAATTTTCCATTTACTGGTTAACAGCTTGTCATGGATTAATAAGTAGAATATTGATAGTTAAAGGTAAATATGAGAAGAGATGCATGAACAGTAAATATAAATAGTGTAGTGCTCGTTTAGCTGCCATGTTAGACAATGAAAAGTTATTTTTTTAACGACATGAGACACAAATCACAAAATGTAACATACCACAGCCTGAAAACTGGTATTTTGTCCACCTTGCATTCATGAAGGCTGTATGACATCAGGATCTTTAGTTCAAAAGACAAGAGTTTTAAAATATAGTTACCTTTTGAAAATCTGTTCTGCTGCCCAAGGGTACAATTTAATGTTCAATGTATATATGGTGTGCTTGGGAAAGGGTGAATCAAACATGGGCTAATGGAAAAACCTTGTCTGCCCCAAATTGTTGTCTAAATTTTACCTGTGTTCTAGTATTAAAGAAAATTTAAAATTTTGTTATAAATGTAGCTGTTATTTACATGAACATCAAGGCTTTTATAGAAATACAGTAACAAAGATGCAAGAGACAGAGCCAAACATACCTATAACAAAATAGATTCAAAATTAGAGAGAAAACTCCAGTTTGTGCAGCAGCAGATCTAGAATAATAGAGCTTGATAATGGCATTTGATAATGTAAATCATGACTTGATAATAACAGGTAGTATCTTATACCACACTGAAATGCTATGTATTTCTGGTATCATTCATCTCTTTTCCTCCAAGTCTGAAATTCAGTTTCTTAATGATAGTATTCAGTGATAAAGTGATGTTTATTTTGCCATATTTTGCCAGATTTCTTTTTTTTTAGTGGCAGAGGTCAGAAATTCCACAATTTGCACTGCAAAGGAAAATATTATTTTAGCTAGAGCTTCAGTGGTGAAAAATAGGTGTTCTGCAATAAAGAATTGTACTGAGATTATTTGAAATATACATTCTTGCTTATTTAAAATAATTCCTTTGAATTATTGAATGATTTAAATCTTAAATATTTTTTTTTGCAACATTAATGGTGGGAATTCCTTTGTATTCACAAGATCTTCATAATTTTTTAGATTTTTAGAAATCAGTCAGATCTCATTTTGTAATATGAAAAGTATAAGAGGTACCCTGTAATGGTTACAGACTTTCCATGTAGAAAAAAGGAGTTTTTCAGGATCATGACTTAAATCCAGGAGTTTATGGTAGTTGGATATGGCACTGTTAATGGCAATCAATAAATATGTTTTTTAAAATTTTAGTTTAAAACCTTCCCAACTGTCAGGAAAGAATCAGAAAATATGAAAAAGCAAACTGTATAAATAGAGTGATTAAGTAAAGGTAAGAGAATTACTTTGGAAAGCATCCTGGAAAGCATTATGGAATAATGGGCCAAAGTGTGAGGAGCCAGTGAGGAAACAGGGAGCAGTAGGCAGCAGTGATTTATGCACTTCCTCATGGACATGTGTAACTACCATTGAGTTCCTGTCAGAATAATTAGCAGCAAAAGCAGCAACACTGACAATAACTAAACAGCAAGAAAATGCAACAAAACACTCTGCTAGGAGGCTTCCTAATATTAATTATTTCTTCCAATTTTTATATAGGTGTAAAGTAATGTATGTAACGTGGTACATAGAAATTCCAAAGTGAAAAGGCAGAAAAAAAAATATTTCCATTGGGTAAAATGTAAAAGTTAATATAATTTGTGGGAAGTAGAATGAAAAATCACTGAACATACACAAACAAAAAATAATTACAACCAAGATGAAACTGCTCATTAAAGAACTGCCAGGTTTGGTGATAAGTCTAATTTTATTTGACAATTTCATAAATGATGTGGGGGAGGAATAGACCTTGAATTACATTCTTAGATTGTACTAAATTGGAAAGTGCTGTATATTAATGAGGACAATAATACTTCAAAGGTACTGGAAGGTTTTAGAAATGTGAAAATAAGATAATATTATTTTAGTTTGGATAGAAAATGAGAGTATAAAAAGGAGAAGCCCTGAAAAGAAAATTAAATCACATAGAAAATTTTGACTATATTTTTAAAAACTGAAAAATAGCAATTTTAGAAACAAACAGCAAGTGTTGCTTTTACTGAACTAAAGCTTTTGGCGATTTAGAAGAGAGGGTTTTATTCCTTTTCAAGATTTAATTCCTTTTGAAAGTTTTCTTGCAATGTAAAAATATTAACTTAGGTAACTCATTGTCTTTCATGATGCAAATTACAAATATATTGTGTGACATTGCAGAGTGATTTTTTCTCCAAATTTGAGGGTTGGTTATATCTGCAGAAATATATTCCCAGACATGATACTATCCTGACTTACATTCTGTAGAGATTTGTACCTTGATTAATTTTACAATGAATAAGTCTACTCCAGGTAAATAATACAAAGTTATGAAGTATGTATGCCATTGTGGAATTGTCTGCAAACTGCTGTCTGCAAAAATAGACTGATAATTTGTCTGCAAATACATTAATGCAGAGTTTTAAGTATTAATGCCTTCATGCATTAACTTTTCCGATCTTTCTTTTAGAAAGTTAAAAAAGAGTGGGCAGACTATGGGATGACATTGTAGAATAACACCCTTGTAAGAAGAAATAAAGTAATTTTTATTATGGTATGAGCTGATTTATGAAGCTTGCATTTCAGTCCTATGTTACATAAGTGATAATTTAAGAAATCAGTATAAATTAAAAAAAATTAAAGAAACTTAGCTTAAGGATTAAATAATACTGAATTGCATACTGCATTTCAATTTACTCAATTAAAATAGTGTCGCATTCTGCTTTTATTAAAGGAACACATACATTATTGGTTTACTTCTTTTATTGTTCTGAAGATTTACTTCTCCAAAGACATTATTTTACTAAAAATTATACTATGTATTTGCTTCTTATTTTCTTGTTATATTTTGCTGCTCTTATTTGTTACCTCCCAACAGTGTTATATATTTTAATGCAGCTCACATATCGCAGTCTGAAGTCACATGAATTTTGCTCGGTGATCTTGATCCTGCAAAAAATTAGAGATGTGTTTGGCTCAAGGATTAGAGATCCCTAGTTAATGTAATAATTGGTGCACCAGGTAACCTCAGTCAACCTCTAAAGACACCAGCTTTTACTCCCAGTCTTTACTGTCTACATCCTGGTAGACTCTGCTTTATTTTCCCACCTCATGCCCATGGAGACTTTTCAGTCTGTTCTCCATCTGTCCATCCCTCTGCCTCATGTAAACACATGTGAGACCCTTGTTTTATGAAGGGACACTGTGGAAAAGTCAGCCTACTATAATTATATTATATTCAACAAACTATTTAATAGAATCATGGAATCATATAGAATTTTAAGGATTACAATGAATCTTAAAGATCATCCAGCCCCAACCCCCCTGCCATGGGCAGGGACATCTCCCACAGACCAGGGTGCTCCATCCAGCCTGGCCTTGAACACTGCCAGGGATGGGACATCCACAGCTTCTCTGGGCAGCCTGTGCCAGGGCTTCACCACCTTCACAATAAAGAATTTCTTCCTAATATCTAACCTAAATTCCCCTTTCAATTTGTACCCATCACTCCTCGTTCTATCACTACAGTTCCTGACCAAGAGCCCCTCTCAGGTTTCCCTTTAGTTCCCTTTCAATCACAGCAACCATTGGAGTGTGTCATCCATGTCCCAGGTCTGTCTGTCTGTGGGTAAAAATACAGCATCAGACCTGTTCTTTCTTGTTAATTCTGGAGTATTCTAGGTTTCCTTTTATTTGAATGTAAGAATGTCAGACCAACAATTCAGCAGTTTCCTCAGTGGAACACAGCTTTCATCTGCTTCTTGGTATCTTCAGAAGGAGTTTTCTCACAATGGGATCACACCAATGAAGCAATATGACAATGGGAAGCCTGGCCATTAAGAATCAGGCTAAATGATATTTATCCCATAGGGAACTTCAGCAGCACAACTGAAATAAGGTGCACCAGTGTGAACTGTAACATTTAGTGGTTAATCACATGAAACTGTCATGAAGAGGAATCCTTTAATTGCAAACACAAAGGGTGAGGAGTGGTTGAGTGATATGAACTGATCAGCTGTGGCTGTGAGACATCAGTATAATGTATAAAAATAATTTTGAATGTACATTAAGTGCATTTAACATTAGTATCACCAAAGGCATCAGCAGGACCTGCAGTCTCCAGTTCATGGAGTGTTTAAAGGAACTGAGGAAGGAACCAGTGCAGATAAAGCTTGTTACAATTACTGATAAGTGCAAAGCCTATCTTACAAGAAATGACTGATGCTTTCTTTACCTAATATCCATAAATTGTGAAAAAAAGTGTCCCAGTTGTTTTAGTTGCTAATTATCTTCATTAGCAAGATATTCCATATTTCTTGTGTGTGTTTGTTGAGTTTCAGCTTTGAACCATTGGGTATCATTATGCCTTTTTCTGTTAGGGAAAATAGCTGTTTATAACTGTCTGACATTTTCTACTAAACTTCAGCTGTGTCATCCATTTGGTTTAATAAAAATGAAATTGCTTAAGTCTCTTTTTAATTCCTTTTTTCCTTGTTTGATTAGTGAAGGAAGATGGATAACTTGATGCTCATATTGTGCTGTCAAAATTGTAGAAAAATTCCAATCTCTATGCAAGAATTGTGTCTGTATAGCTGCACTTCTGACTTTTTAAAATAGAAATGCATGGTTGCTTTCATGCAGTTGGGCATTTTTACTGAGTCCTTAAATTCTGGGCAGAGAGCATACAGGGCCTTTATAAATTCGTAAAAAAATATTATGGTCTCAAAGTTTTGGATCATATTTATATTACATGACCTAAACTTTAGGGGAAGATGTTAAAATATAATTATATTCTCATTTGCATATTAAGTATATTTACGGATATCTATATTGTTTTTCCCACCAAATGGCACTAAAGTTAGCATGGCTTAGTGTATTGGGGTTTTAGAATTGCAGGACTATTCATTCCAAAGCAGTTTTGTGTGAATTCTCTTATATTCCAGCTCATGTCAGTAAATCAGTAGATTATTCTTTAATTAACAATGCCAGAAGGACTGCTGATGGAGATGTTATTCTCTGAAGGTGAAGATAAACTCGAGATTCTGATCTCTCGTGAACATTAAAGCTTCTGGGACCCTTTTCAAAGATAAAAGTATTGACTAAATATATTGACTAGATTGCGTTTTGGTTTTTGTTTCTCATCTCATGGCTTCCCACTGTTTCATAACGTAGGTTGTGTTTCATGTGCTGAGCACATACATTAGGAATGGTGCACTACTACAGTTAGAAAGTTAGGCTCAAAATACATGTCAGTCAAACAGACTTTTTTATAAACAGCTTAATTTTGTGAAGCTTAATTAGATTCCTGTGTTTCACATTATCCTACAGCATTTTATCCAGGACAGTAGAAGATTAAAACCCCTTCCAACCATATTTGGAATACTTTCCTAGTTGTCTGTATTTCTTGTCTGAGTATTTTTCTACAATACTACCATCCACATTAATTTCACAGGGAAAAGACTTCCATTTAAAAGTCCCTATGATTCTGCTCCAACATGTTATGGAAATCTTACACATATGAAATGCAAAATTACAGAATCTTTGGTTCTAAAAAAGATGGGGGGGAAAAAAGAATATGTGTCCCAATAATGCAGTTCTCCAGAAAAACAAGGGTTACTTTTTGTATTAAGCAGTTTAACTGCAGGTATATATGTGCCTGTAAATATATAGGAGCAGAGAACTGCATCTTTACCTATAATCAGAGTGGAATAATAAGGGAAGTGAAGAAAACTCTTTACCAGCAGTTTTGGTTTATGTCTTTAACTTTCTCAGCAACAATTTCTTTTAAAATGCTGGTACACTATGGTGATTTTCACAGAATGTTCTCAGGTGGTAGCAAAATTGGTGGAAAATTTCCCATGGAAAGGAACCCACCCAAATGCTGGGTCTTTGCCACCACCAGACTGGTCTCCAAGGTTGCTATACTTAGATTAGTGAGGAAGTGCACATTAAAAAATTGTGAATAAAAATACTCAAGTTAAAAATTACTGGCAGAACAAGAGCTGTTTCTATTTGTTTGCATATACCAATCACAGAAATATTAACTGTACAAAGGTGGTTTGGAATATGGGACAATATGAAATACCAATATGTATTTCAGGCAGCTGCTGTGGTTTCTTTTCAGTATAAACAGGCACATGTAGGGATGTAGAGGAGGTCCTTTATCGCTCCACTAAGTGTGTCCAACACTGAAGCTGAAAACTTTCCCTTTATTGAGCAGAAATAGCAACTCACGTGGTCTTTTTAGGCCAGCATATGTTAGAAGAAACCAAATAATGCTGTCATGGTCATAAAGCCAGTGCTAGGGTATCTAGCATTTGCAGGACATGAAATTCCATAATTCAGGACTTCAGGGGGGTTCCACCCCCACCCCAGCCCTAATTTTATCCTATTTCCACGGTCATCTGGTTCCAAAGATAACTTTAAAGAAACACCAAAGAAGAAGGTGAGCAATATTTATATTGCATATCTCTTTCCTGTGCTGGGCAGGAAGTCTATGGATACACGGATTAATCTCCTCTCTAAATGTGTAGGTGACTGGGTTTGTGCAACCTAGGATGATAGAAAACTTTAAATTGTTGAAACTTCCATCCTTCTGCATAGATCAAAATAAAGAATGGTAGAAACATTTAAAAGCCTCAGCATGTCCAGAAAGAAAATGGATCCTTTATCTGAATATTAGAATTTATTTGGCTGCTTCTTTGAGGAGGGTGGCTCCAGGGGGCCATTCCAATATGAAAAAGAACAGCTGAGGGTCATGGCTCAGGGAAATTACCTCCCACACTGGACATAGAAAACTGAAGAACATGAGTGGTTACACTTTACTTGGTCTTGTATGGCACATGAAATTCAGTTTTTATAACAATTGCAAGAAAAGCTTTTTAAACTTTGGGTCCTGATTGGGAAGTATGTACAGTTCAGTAAAATGGGACAACACAATGGATTACTTCTAAGGATGCTGGCTTGTTTGTAACTTGAATAACTTCTTCTTTTTCCTCCCAGTGTGGCTGTTCTAATTTCATCAGACAGAATAATGCAGAAGTTACTGAGCAGAAATTCTAAAGTGAGGATGAGCAGACCCACCCTTAAGCCTGACAGAAAAACATAAGATCGAAAATAGTGACCCTAACAGATACTTTTCTCACTTTGCTTGAAACATCAAAAAATGCTTGTTAAATTTATCCAAGTCGAATTTGGCTGACAATATGATCAGAAGAATGAAGATTGTATAAACTTGCTATGGTTACTTTGTTAGAGGAACAGAGAAGGAAAAAAATATTTGTCTCAATTAACTATTTATAAGATTCCCTGGAAATGACAAACTATTAGCTTTGAATATGGAGGATGTCCATAAGACCTGCCAGGCAGAACTAACATGCCTGTGGGGTTTCTTTTGAGGTCAGACACTGGAAAGCTGTGCTCCTGGGGAGATTTGTGCATATACATCACATACTTTGAGTATTCCCACTGAAGTCGATATAGAGGTATCCCAGGGCCAGAGGACAACAGGATAATAAGAGTTTGCATAGTCTGTAGAGATAATTAAATATCTAAACCTGATATTGACTTGTTATATAAGAACTTAATACGTGTTAAGAAAGAAATGAGGCTGGAACATAGCATATTTGATTAGTTCATAGTTGCTTACTCATACTTCTTTTACCTTTCTAAAAAATCTTTTGTTCTTCTTTAGCATTTCCTGTTTAAATAATCCTTTTTGTTTGCTCTGTTCTGTTTGCAGTTTAATCCATTTCATTTTCACTTTTCTTCCCTCAAGCATTTGTGAGCTCTCTTCTACCTTTTTCCTCTTTGACCTGGTCTAACAACTGTGTCCTAGCCTATTTCTCAGCTAAGTGAGGCTCAAGGGTATTTGAATTCAATTTGGGGCCATCTCTACTCTGACAACAATGTTGCTCAAGTAATACCATTAGGTCGCTAAGATACTGTACAAGGCAACAGAACATGGCTAATAAATTTTATTTCTTTTCTGGACAAAGTAACTGTGCATTGGTGTAACTGATGTTCAAGGAAAGTACTCTGTTATTTATACATTCTAAGCACTGTGTGATGTTCTGCAAAATGCTCATTTGACTGTTCTTTTTCAAAATTGATCCCCCATAAGAGAAGAAGCTTTTTTTTCCTCCATGATTCATTTAAACTTGACACATCTTGTGAATGCTGAAGCACTAGGGAGGGTATTTTTCCCCCATCTCTGTTCTTACCAGACATCTTCTGCTTGTCTCTGAAGACGAAAGATTCCCCACAGTAAACTGTAAAAGCAGTGTGATTCTTTTTGTTTAACAAAAGAGAGTTAGTGTTAGAATGCTTTTAAAGTTTTGCTTATGGTTAGGAGGTAGATAGATGGGTTAACTTTACCCTTCTTATAAAACAATTCTGAAGTGAAACAGTTCTGTGAAATCAAATAGATACTGAACCTTAAATTCAACAAAAAAGTCTGTACAGTTTTAAAACAGGAGTGTTTTTTAAGTTTTATGGTTGGAGAAGAAATGGTAGGTGCAGTATAATCTTGGTTTAGCAGGGCTTTTGTCCCTGTTACTAATAATATTATCATTAATAAATGATATCATTAACAAATGATATCATTAGCAAAATGTGTGTATAGATGAGATTATGTTATAGCTGATACAATATTTCTTTGAAAGCTTATCCAGAGAATGGTTTAATGGTTCACAGTCAAAGCTGTGAAAAAACCTATTGAGTGGCACTCTGTGGAATTTTATTCCTCATTAGATTTAGATGATGGAATTAAATTTCTTTGTGTTGACAACATTCTGGGACAGATTTTTAAGACAAAAAATTAGAATTCAAAATGATCTTTCACTTTGAAAGAGGAAAAAGCATTCTGGACTATATTAGCAGAAGCATAGCCTAGAACATGTGTGGAGTAATTTTTTAGCCTTTCACAGCATGAGCAAGGACAAACTGAATCCTGTTTTGCATAATTCACTCCCAGGAAACTGTGGGCTGGATGGAGGCAACTGAAAGAAGAGCAGAAATGATGATCAGAAATGTCGTAGGTGATCTGCAATGAAAAATGGAAGAACTTAAGCTTATTAGGAAGGAATATTGAGATAGAACAGAAGAATTTTGAGTATGTGTGGTCTCTTGTGATTTGGGCAGTAAGTAAAAATCTTGAACTGCTGTAGCACATTGGAAGTGCTGGAGGAGAATTCAGACTAGGTATTAGGTAGAGGCATTTTGCTGTAAAGGCAGAGAATCCCTGAAATGACATTCCTAGGAAAGTTACGGCATCTGTCATTAGATATCTACAACATGGATTAGACAGAAAGCTGCTCAGAGAGCCAAATTATTCTGTATGGTAGTGAGATGAAGGAAATGACATCTGAAGCCATTTGCCTTAGAACTATGCCTATTGTGTTGGTAAATCAAACTTTAACTCATGTTACATTTGTACAAGCTGGAAAAGAGCAGAATCTAGATTTACATCTTGATTACCTCCTTTACCTTCTCATTACCTGGGGGAAATTAAATAGTTTGCATTAGAATTGGCTTGCATATAGAACAATGTAAAATATTCACAATGAAATATGTACAAACAGGATAGTGCAACCATACTTGCATTCAAATTAGCATCCTTTCACACGCTCCTTTTGATAAATGATAATAATGGGGATTAGTTTATAAACCTTAATTCACAGGAGGAAACCTGATTTACCCAAGAAGCTGAATTAAACAACTTGCTTTTGGGATAAGTAATAAGTTCCAGGATTAGGATAGTTCAGGAGGAGTGCTGCTAAACTCTGTAAGTGATACTTAGCAATGAATATCAGCCCGTGTTTAACTAAATGTGCCCATCATCAGTGTAAGCCTTGTTGAAAGGGATGAGCTTTACTGGATAAAGGCCAGGATAGGCTTCATCCTGGCTGGACTCCATCCTGTGTGGTCAGAAGCTTCATTTGTTACTTTCTAGGTCTGAAAATTGTGATGTGCAATCAGCTTTGAGATAATCAAAGCAGAATTATTGAAAAGAATGGTGCTAGCTGTGTAAGCCCAGGAGTTGTGAATAAGGAAATTGGGTGCTCAGATTCCTTCTTTACCCTCTTTCCAGGGATACCTAAAACTTTACTCCAGTTTCACTAACTAATAAAAGAAGACAGTAGTACATACTGTATTCTGTAAGTACTGTAGACATACTATATGCATCATAGATATTGCTATTAATATTTGTAAAATTGCTTTTTCTTACATATTATTTATTTTGCACAAGCACTTCCAATTTGGAACTCCTGGTGCAGCTTGTCTGTGATTAGATTTGAGATAATAACTGTAATGATGTAAAATGCCTAAATGCTGTAGAGTTTTTTAGTAAAATGAACTACTTCATGGAAATTGGCTGCATATAACATAAAAGAAACAGAATAGCCTATAAAATCCTTATGACTGTGGGCATCTAAATTCAGACTGTTGGCAGAAAGATGAAGTTTGAGTACAAGTTTGAGTACATACATGTATATCTATTGATTTAAATGGGTCTTACTGCCAAGGCATTACAAATGAGACTGTCAGTGTTGGAGCAGAGTAAATCAGCAGTATCAGGCAGAGCAAGGAGACTGGGACAAAATTATTAATGGATAAATCTCTGAGAACTAATTTGCCTCAGTTTTCTTTCAGTGTTAAATAAGGAAAAAGTGCAACCTGTGACTGTGAGTAAACATGATATGTTACTTTTAAACTGTCACTAAAAATGAATCAAATCTGGGGAACACTTTTCTTAGGTAAATATGTTGCTATTACATAGATTTATTTTTTTTAAGTGTCTTCTGGGGGCCTCTTTGCCAAAAGTATGAGTTTTATGTAAAGTATTCTATAAGAAGTGGGTTTGTCCAACTCAGAGTAACATCTGTGTCTTTATCTTCAGTTTCTTATGCTTATTTCCTTTTCTTTCTCTCTGTTTTCAGGACTCATCTTCAATCAGTCCTTCTAGATACATTCCCCTCTTTTCATTTCACTGTTTCTCTTTGATTTTAGATCATTTTAATTCTCTCTCTTCTTTGCTTTTTCCCCACTGCTCCAGGTTATATATATATTTTAAGTGGCAGTGGTATAAAATCTAATTGCTTTCTATTTAAGGGAAAAGGGGAAAAAAATAAAAATAGAAAAATTTTGAAACAAATGTACTAGTCTTGAAATAATTTTCAGAAAAATGCAGCTGTTATTTTTTAACCATACAATAATACACACACTTTCATTATGGTAAATTCTCAGGGCTGTACTTGAACTATTTTTTGTGAACTGGGTTTTTATCTCTAGATTTTTTTTTTCCCTTTAAAAATGGGATTTTGCTCTCTGTTGATGAGATTGGAAGTATTAAACTACAGTTGTCCTTGATTCCTTTTGCTGCTTCTTCATAGTCCAAATTGCCCTTCATGCAGAGCTGAGCTTGTAATATGTACTCTAGATGCTGAGTAAATGCTTTCCCTGACTGTCCCTGGCTTACTCACTCAGCCACTCTGAGTCACCTTCAAAACATCAAGATTATGTGTGTATACACTGTAATAAATAACCACCTGCACTCAGGTAATGCAAATTGAATTTGTTGAAATATGGCCTATTATATTAAAATTTATGTTTCTATTATAATTTTTATTGTATGGAACAAATTTGTCCTGTGTAAAATTACTGAGAAATAAGAATTGTATCCATGTATAGGAAGGCTTATCTTTTCTTGGGAACTATTTAATAATAGATTCTTGCCCTACACATAACTACTGCACCCTCTTAAAAGCACAGAGCTGGATTTTGTCTTTCCTAAAACTGGTCAAGTCACTTAATCATGATGTACTCTTTGTATATATCCTAAACAGAGATAATAAGAGAGCTGGTTTCTTTTTGTACTTTAACCTGTTCTTTCTTAAATATTGTCAACAGATAGAAAATACACCTAAAACATATTAATTCAAGGGATTTCAAGACAAAATCCAGATGCAGGGTTGTTTTAGTTTGGACTCAGAAGGAATGGTGGCATGGTGGGAATGAGGGTGAGATGTGGTGAGAACAGAAGGACTTTTTAATACACAGTTCTGAAGCTGACACAAGTCTGGTGCTTTTATTGCACTGAAACAAGTTAATGACCTGTATAACAAATAGTTATTTTCCTGAATGAAAAAAAATAAACATTAAAGAAGAAAATTTGAAATCAATTGATAAGTATGCAGGCACTAAATTAGCCTTATTTCATGCTAATTCAGCTTTATTGAATTCATATCACCATCCATAAAAGCTGCCTCTGCTGTTCAAAGTAATACCCAGTATATCTCAATTAGCAATGTGTTAACCTTTCATCAAAGCTGGATAGCAAAGTGAAACTAAATAGATTAACTATCAAAAAAAGGAAATAAAAATCTAAGAACAAAAAGAGAATTTAAACATATTTTTATTTTTGATTGTAACTTAAAAAATTCCAGTAGAATGGGCAAAATAATATTAAACCATGAGTATTCCTAAATTTGATAGGATATATATTTCTTTTTTAAAAGTTGAAACTAATAATGAATATTTGAAGAATTTAAAATATGTTTGGAATAACAATAGGCCATACCTGTTGCTTACCACTGAAAGGAATTAGAACCTATGACCTCAGCCTTCATTCCTATAGCTGTTGAAACATTTCTTGGCATAGTTAAAATTCAAATTCAAATCACATTTGATTGGTTTATGAAAGGCATCCTTCAGATAATATTGTTTACAAAAGTGAGAGGTAAAGATAATGGTCACTTGTATTTTTTTGTCTGTTAATTGCAATATTTAATCTTTTGGGACAGGACACTAACTCTCTGAATTTTAACTCTCTTTTCTTCTGTATTTTGTGGGTTAATCAGTTCAATACTGAGACATTCTTAATTAATTGAGCTTGCCTTGATTTAAATATAAGAAACTATGTGGCATTATTTTTTTAATCACATGTAAAAGCACAACAAGAAAGACAATCCTTGAGGTTCGAACAACATATGCAACAGATGCTTATTGTAATGTATTTAAAATTGAATTTCTTTATAAATGTAGCCTAATATCTACACTGAGTACTTTAGAAGTTTATGGAAAAAAGATACACTATAAATCCTCCAGGGTGGGTGATGTTTCAGAGTTTTGTCTCCACTGATACCTTCATTCTTTAATCCCAAATTTCATTTCAGGCTTTTTTTCTGCTGCAGTCTGAATATGACATTAACATTTTTTTTCTCCTTTACTCACTAATAGAAATTGTGACTATCATGAATGGAGGGACCATATGCTGCTTTGAAAAGGCAGCAGGGACCATGGAGGCAGTTTATAAATGATGTGAGTAAGAAATGAACAGAGACCAATTAAGCTAGTTAGGAGGCCGAAGGTTTTGGAAAGCGAGGATATTAAATTTGGTTCCCTTCGAAAATGATAGAAGATAGAATTAAAAATTAGTGCAATTATTTTCTGTCTTTTTGCTTAATAATTCCTTTGTCTCTTGCCACAACATAGCATGGTTTCTTTTCACTTTTTAATGTGGGACACAGATTTTAACACTGGAAGTTGTTGCGTGTGAGTGAAATTACCAGGACAGGACTGGTGGCCACTCACAATATGGCTTTTGTCACTGAGGAAAGTCTGTGCACTAAATAATGCATGCACAATTAGCACATTAATCAGGCTGGTCAAAACAGGTGATCCAGTGAATATCCTTGTGCCCACTGCCATTTAATGCTGTTCACCCATGTATCTATTATAACTATTCATTTAACACCACAGGTGTGCTCAGTGCTTTGCAGATAACGTGGAGATGAAGGTTCCTTTCTCACAGAATTTAAATTCAAAGTGTCCAGTACTGGATGGCAATAAAATGCAGAAAAATCTGAGTGTTTTTCTTTTTTTTAAACCACACTTTAGTTAATTTTTTGATCTTTATTTAGCTTTGGAGGGGAATTTTGGGAATATGTTTTAAGCTTTTTTTTTTTTTTTTTTGAGTCTCTGGAAAGTATCCAATTAGTGAGAAAAGAGGATGTAGCCAAGGAAGGGTTTCCAGATGTAAAGGGTGGAATGAAAAAGTGCCACAGAAGAGAGCAAAGGGACAATTTGAATACCAAAAGCCTGCAGGTAAAGTCACAAATGGCTTATTATAATTACATTTCTTTCGTAAATGCCAAAAAGAAATAGTAAATTCAGTATTAATTATATATAGAGACAAGAATTGGAAAGATATAGTGCTGACTTAAATGCAAAGGGGAAAATAATATTTACAGTTGGGAAGACATCTATTTTGAAATAAAGAAAACTCCAGGAAAGAACAAAAAAAAAAGGAAGATTCTCCCAGGGAACATCTAAATTCTGTTAGAAAATCTCAGAGGTTCACACATAGCAAATATGTTTAAAAAGAAAGAAAAGTTTTGATTCCATGGACAACTGCCTTAAACTTCACACTGCAATGCATGAAGGGCTGTGAATTGGGGTCATTACTTAGTTTACTGCTTTGTGGTTACAGTCATGAAAATAATCCTTGATTTGCTTTTCCTCTCTTGTAAAACTGTTTTTCCCCCTTGGCACAGATGATGAGGCAATGTGACCAGACTTCTGTGCATGGCCACGGTGCTGACCAACACTTTCATTGTTTTCTTGAGCTTTCCCACATGTCTGCCTTGATCTAAATGCTTAAAACCCCTTCAACCAACACCAATTCTTCCCTCTGATTTTGAGCACAATCCAGGAAAAATAAAAACTGATCAAGACCTGAAGCTCCCAGACTTGAGGGTAATGCCAGCAGTACACAAGAATAGCAAAATAATGTGAGGAACATAGATTTCTGCTGTGCCTGGATAAATGAGACAACCTAACATGGTGTATCTGAAGTGTACTGCATATCTGAGTATCTCAAAACACTTGACGGATTATAGTGATTCATTGTAATTGCATCATGATATTGCCATTATGTTGCAGTCATGTTATCATTTCCGTAATAAACATTTATCTGAGGAATGCTTGTGTGCACCACATAATTAGTTTTGGAATAAAGAGTGCTAAACATGAGGTATGATTCATTAGGAGAATGATAGAATTTGATTTTTAAATTCTAACAATTTATTTTAACTGTTACTTGTTGAAAGTGAAAACAAACTGAAGTTCTGTTAATTGCAAAACTGATACAAAACAAGCTTAATTAATGATTGAAAGCTAATACGTATTTAAATATTAGCACAAATTAGTTATTGTTGATTTTTTAATTTCATGTCACTGTAAAATTTAATTACCAGGTCTGCTCTATTTATGATTTCAAGTAGAACAGTTTGATCTAGAATCTTAAATAAGAAAACCTTTTATTCATCAAAATATAGCCAAGTATATTATGTGTAAATAATTTCACCCAATACATTATTGCCTGAATCTGACCGTATCACTCCAGAAGAAGTTTTGTTATAAAGTCTAAATAAAAATAATTAAAAAAAATCTATTCTGCTCTTGGGATGCCAGCCATACAAGAGGAAACAGAAAACCTTCATTAAAAAAAATCACTTTAGCTTAAAAGCAAAATAATATTCTGTTGCAAGATAATCACTTAAACATTCTATTCTGCACAACTTTTGCCTTCTGAGGTTTGTCTGCATAAGCCAGTGATCTAACTCTAACTTAATTAGCTTGGTTAGTAGAAGAACTATTGTCATATTAGCTCCAAATATGTTTATAGAGCACTGAGTTATGTGTGAGAACAGCACCCAGAGCTTCTGAGACTTGGGGTGGTGTTCACTTCTTTGCAAGGATGATGTATAAACCCAAACCAAACAAGCAAACAAAACCCACAAATCCCTACGAGAAGTAAATGAAAACTGTTTGGCTTTCTTTGCTCCCAGCCCCTGAGAACTTCAGAAAAGATCATATAATGTGATCCTTGTGATGCAGTACAAGCATGTAGCATAAAAATTTTGTTTTCAGACTAGAGAATTAGTATTTCTCAACCATTAATCCTATAAAAATAAGAATAGTGGGATGAAGATCCACTTTCAGAGCTAAATTTCCAGATTTACCAACCTTTAAGGAGCCTATGGCTTCAGTGGTATTCTAACAGTGGATTTGGAGAGTTGCATCACCAAGAAAACTCAGTAGGAAATAGGCTGTAGGTGACCCACATCTGCAGAACCATGGCCAGACTTCAAACATGACAAAGGACATTGAGCAAAAAGTAATAATTCTGGGAGGAGCTATTGGAATTCACAGCCTCAGAAACTCACCACCAGGACACTAAAAATGTGCTCTTGCTGTTCTCTGTAGAAGGTGAAAGGTGGATTTGCATCTGTTCAGGCTTGAGTCAACTGGGACCTCAGGCACCCCCTGTCTGGTTCAATGTTTAGCAGGTATTATATGAAAAGTTGTTGATATTGCCTCAATGTTTAATTATGGCTCAATGTTAGGGCCCCTGTAACAAAGGCCTGATGCCCTCTCTGAATCCTGTAAGGGAGGGAGTCCATGGGGAGATTTTAGATATTGTTCCACCTGGTTTCTGCTCCCACAGTACTTGGAATAGAGATGGTGATCCAAATGGTTGGGCAAAACATTCCTGGGGTTTTATACTTTGAGAATATTCAGGTGCCTGCAGAACTTTTCAGCCAAAGAACTTTTCAGCCAAAGAGGAGAATTTACCAAGTTTCAGCAGCTGGTATTTCCTCTTTTGAATTTTAGATTTAAATGTGGGCTTAGTCACTGAAGTCTGCCTAAGTACTATGTCTGTGTTTCTGGGAATATGAACCTAAACCACTTTTGTTATAAACTAGGTAAAAAGAGCAGCAGTTTTTGCAGAAGTTGGTGATTCCACAAAAGGTCAAAAACTTTTTAAAATAACATGACATATCCAGTTTATTTTTGAAGCTTAGGTCTATATATTTAGACTCAAATTCCTTTCAGACATATACCCAGGACAAGGAACAGCCTCAAGATTACCTCAATACTATTGATAGAGTATTTCACCTAAAACAATAAAGGGAGCCAAACCTGTAGAATTTCTTAATGTTTCAGACAACTACATAATTTCATATTAATCCAGGAGAACAAATTGTTCTTAACTCACACACCTATTTCATCTTTGGGAGCTGAAGTTGTTAGATGTGTCATTTTTGTGATCTCAGGTGTTTGAGATCAGTGCAACTGAGTGTAGATTGAAGAAACTAATTGACATGCCTTTTCCCCCTGCAGCCTTTGGCAGTCTATTTTTGAATAGTGTGAAAGTTGAAATATATTTACTCCTTGGTTACCTGTGTTGTGTCCTATTTGGTATTTTTTTACTGAGCTGCCTGAATTTTATATCAGCTTGCAATTGCTCACTAAGTGTAATTACACAATGTTTTCCATCAATAAGAATATTTCAGAGCAAGGAGAGCAGCAAATACTAATATTTTTATATATATATATATCTTGTATCATATTGTGTTAAATTTTGTGGAATTATCTAAATATCTAAATTTTTAATTTTGTGATTTTTTTCCTAGAGTATTACTGTTTCATGTTCTAATGGTGTGAAGAACAAAATTTATTTTACTGGAAATTTGATAAAGGAGAGAAATTTTAAGGTTAAACCCTAAGTTCAAGGTAAAGGTTTTTTCCTTTTTTAGGAAATAAGATGTGCTCTTGTTATTAAAGGGATTTGTTTGGTTGGATTGTATACAAATGATGAAATCCCAAGAGTGTTTATTTCAGAAGATGGGCATAACAAAAGAACAGTATCTAGCATGATAGAGTCTAAGAAATGTTTCAATAATGGTGTTATACATTAAAAATTTTCCTTCAACCCTGAATTACTGTGTATGCACTAGTATGCACACTAATATATAGTGTATATGCCCATATATATGCTAATTGCATATATATATAGCAAAGAAAGATATTTATGTAGCATTTAGATTAGTTTGCACTCGGGAGAGGATTTTTGTAGATGGTGAATCACAACTGAGCTTTATTCCCTTCTGCCTGATCAAAATATAACTCCTGTAATGAGCACATTTCTCAGTATGCACAGGAAAAATGATAACTTGTGTTTATGAAGACTTTTAAGGACAGAAAGGATCTATGGGGAATTCAAGGAAATGACCTAGTTATTTTCAACACCTACAAAAGGCATCAAATAATGGCCAGGTTTTTGCAAAGAATGTTCTTTTCAAAATTAACACCTATCAGCAATAACATTTTTCTCCAGTGCTTGTAGTTATTGTAGTTTTTGTCTGTAGGTTTTAAAAGTAGTCAAAATTGAGTACTCTGTGCCTTTATAGGAACAATAACTATCAGCTCTTTGCCAGTGATTATAGGTTAGTCACATTAGAACTGAATAAACATTACAAATCTGATCAGGAAGTGACCTATCCAAATATTTTTTGTTTGTGCAAGTCTACCCTGTATTCAAGGTAAAACTCTGCCCACTTTTCTGAAAAGATTAGATCACATATTCTTCAAAGTGATAAATGGCTGTTTGCTATAAGTAACAGCAGGCTTTATTTCTTAGAGTATTTTTTAGCATAAAATGACACATGGTCATAATGCCAACTATCTGCTTTGTTCAAAGCTTTTCAATGTTATTTTCTCTAAATCACTAAAGCATTTAAAATGAAATTTCTAGAAGCTACCAGTTTATTTTCATGGTTTTCAAAGGAGTTCTACACTTAAGGCTAAACTTTAATTACTATATAGGTGCTTAAGTAGCATACAAAACTTGGGTTTAGTTCAAAATTATTTTACACTTGTTCTAGGTATAGGCATTTGTAATTAATCTTCTGATTTGAGGTCTTGGGCCTTTATATGATAATTCAGATTGTTTCAGCATATTTTTCTACAGAATGTAATTGTTACCATTCCTAACTCTATGCAATTTTAAAAACTCTTTTGTTAATTCCAATGAAACCTTAGTCCCAGTCCAATCCTTGACAGAGAACATTCCCAAAAGCATCTGCACTTCAGCTGTGCCTCATGCACTTTGAAAACAGAGAGACTGTTTTCTTGTGTGTGTGTCTTGTCCAGATGAGTATCTCCATTTCCTATGGTCCATGTAAATTAAATTTTCTATATCCTTTTTGTGTAATACATAGTATCTGCTTTTATGGAGACAGGAGAAAATAAAGGGCAAAGATATCAGAACTCATAGTTGTGTCAGCCAAAATAACTACATTTGATACAAAGGAATGAAAATGCCACAATTCCTATATAAAAATTTCCAATTTGTATTTATTTAAGTCTAGAGAAGTGTGGAAACTGTGACAAAAGGTATCTGAATCATCTAGTTGTCAGGGAATAAGATATAATTATCAGTGGTCAATATATGTTTATCAAAACCTGACTGGAGAGTCCAGGGTCAGAATTATATCTTAGACCCACCACATTTCATTATAAAAGAGAATAAAATAATGAAATTGATAGAAAGTGGTTTTGGACATTACGCCAGTCTAGTAAATCCTTTGACATGTTTGAAAGACAATAGTAATATAATTTTTTTAAAGCAGCAGTTATTATTACTTGTACCACAGTAGTCACACAGGGGATGATCAAAGTTTGAGAGGTTTGAAGTTTGAAATCAAGTGTTTCTTCTCCTGTGCATTTTCCTCACTTTAAATGTTTTTTTTTTTTTTTGATTTAAAAAAGGAAATAACCTCATCTTTGGAATTGGTGTCTGAATGTCAATATTTTTTTCTCCAGGGAAAATTTTACTGAGGTGTGATTTCTCACTGGATGTAGTATTCAAATCTTTGAATATAGGACTTATATATTATTTTTTTTCTTTATTTGTGTATGTCTCCATGACTTCAGCAAAGAGCAGCTTTCTTCAGTGGCAGGTAGTTTTTGAACTTTAAGTTCAACAGTGTTTGACATCATTACCATGATTTGAATGAAAATATAAAACACAGGAGGATTACAGTGATAAAGAGCTGTGCAAGTAATAAATAATGGAAGGGATGGGTGTTCATGTCCATCTAGATGAAAGAACTTTGGCAGAGGAAAAAGGACCTTGAAAAAAACAGAGATTGAATCAAGTTTCTTTATGAATTGAATGTAGAAACTCAAGAAAATATAAAGTCTGGCTGAATTAGAAATGCTCTAGAGAAGAGCCACAATAATGAGTAAAATATTAGGAAACAAAACTTTGATAATGGGATTTTCAATTCAGTAATAAAAGTATAAATGGAATGACTGGAAATTGAAGTTGAGATTATTTATAACTGTTAGGTTAGTTAATGTTGGAATGATTTATCATAGACTGGTTTATTCTCCATAGGTGGCAACTGATGGTTATTTTCACCCTAAAATATATACTTTAATTCAAAAGGGAATTAGTACATGTCTTTATTACAAAAAGGTAAGATTATATCATCACCACAATGCCCTCAGGCCTTTAATCTATAAACTTGTGAAATTCTCAAGCTGCTTTGGTTGTGTTGCACTGAGACCCTGCTGATGGCCACTGCATCTAAATATATTTCAGTATGGCCACACTCATGTGAATCTATTGAAACATATATCTAGAGCTTATCTCTATTATAAACTCTGGATTGAATTGTTTTTCTTCCAATAAAATACACAAAAATGCTTATTTCAGGACCTTTCCCCCTGCTCCCCCCCAGATACAAATGCTATCACACACTGTCATGATGAAGTGATCATCCTGGGGATTCTGAGAAGTCATTCACCAAACCCAGCCTGTGTGCCTGCCTGACATGAAGTACCTGTGTGAATAGAAAGTCTCTGCTAGGCAAATTCCAAAAATAAAAACTTGTCATTGTATGAATAGAATGGAAATGAAGCTTTCAGGACTATAAGCTCTCAAGCTTGAGAATATAGTAATATTTAATCAGTAGTAAGAAGGCTCTTAGGTTCCTTCTCTTCTGTATTCCTCTCTAGCTTCTTCCACAGGAATGTTTAATATATTTTGCCTAAAATTTTCCAGATCTGTTAATTTTGTTGGAGTTGTAGACAACTCCAGAGCTGGTTGAAGGAAGACCATTAGAACTCAGTGATTAACAGCACTACTTCCTATCCCACCCATGTACCAGTGTATTACAAAAACTTCATTCTTATTCTTGACAAAATGCTGAAACTGTTCAGAAAAAAACCCCTTCGAATTCATTGCTATTATTAGTTCATTATTATTAATAATAATAATTTCTTTAGCAAAGAGCTGCTCCAGTGTGATACTGGGTATCTGATAATGGTTTGTTATTGTTGACACTTGCATTCAGCAACACCATATTATAGTCTCTTAAATCTGCAGCTCTTTCAAGAGCAGTGCTGCTGTAGGAGATTCCTCAGTCTTTATTTTTTACCATTCAGCAGAGAATAAATCAGCCTCATTTGCCCAGAACTGGAACTCTCCTGTCTGAAGTTTGTTCAGCTCTTTTACCTGAGTTGTGCTTTGCAGTTCTATTCAGCAAAGACCGAAGTTTTCCATGAAAGGGAACAAAAGATCTTAAATGGGTCTCTTAGTTATAAATGCTCACTTACATACCTGTGAGACAAACACTTTTGTGATGTTTAAAAACACTTAGAGGAATTCCTATTGCACTAAAGGCTGTAGGGGTAATGCATATCACTATGCAGATGAAGAAACTTAAACAGCTGATTTTAGATTCTTTTGTGCCCTGACTTGTGACTTAATTTGAACCTGTGTGGGAAAGTTGACATGAAAATGCACCAGCCCAGACAGAAATTCACTCATCAGCATTTTATTGTAATGATTGACAATAATAGACAAGACTAATGATAATTTACTTGCCTGTCAAAAAAATTTTTCACTCCAGGCAGTGGGCAATTAGGACTTTGCAAAGCTGATTTAAGGTTAGTTATTGTGAATTCTTTCACTTTTCAATGTTCTATGGTATTCTTTGTCTTATTTTTAAACAAGCAATGTTTGCAACAATTTCTGCATTTGAAAATTACTTTTCTTTGTAGTTGTTTTTATCTTTTGAATAGAAGCTATTGATTTCTGTATTAATCTCCTACTGAACACATTAAGAATATTTTTCAAGACTGTTCACGTTGCTAGGAAAATATCCATGGAAAATGGGTAATTTCTTCTTTTTAACACTCCCCTGAACATAAAAGTTTTGAAAACCTCTGTTTTTATTTTGTTATTAATTTGATACAACAGGGTCTAGTGGAGAGAAAACTGTGGAACTTGCTGGCTGATATAGCTGATCTCTTGGTAATGGCTGCAATATAAAAGTATTACTGCTATATTAGCAGAAAGTCACATTTTGAAAATTTGGACCTGAGTTTATTGCCATGTGATGGAATTGTGATTCATCACAGGCTCACTGGCATGAAAATGATCAAAATGTTTTCATGCCTCCTTTCTGCAAAGATTTAATTTTCAAACAGTTTTATTTCATAACTAGTGTGAAATATCCATAGTAGTGGTTGGTGGTGGCTGGACTAAAAATACCAATTCTGACTGGGGAAATGCACCAGACAAATTTGGTTGGAACTTTTGAGTAAGTGTCCTTGTTAATCCTAAAACTCATCTCACTTAAATGGCACAGTCCAAAATTGAGATCTCCAGTCTGGATTAGGTGTCTAAACACCCTCTGTGGTTGTTGCCACTCTCAAGTCACTCTGAAAGGCTTTTCATCCCATTTTAAAGCAGTTTGTGAGAGGGAGTGGGGTGATGGATGGCTCTGTAGAAGTGCCTGTCTCTTTCCATTCCTCCAATCCTGGGCTTTTGTGTCCAAGCCTTGCCAGTTCTTCCCATGGCATCAGTCACAGATGTTACTTCCTCTCTATGCAAGCTCCCAGAACTCTTATCCCACACCTCCCAGCAGTTGGGTATACAGGAGATGGAGGCTGAATTTAAGAACCCACACTGTTCTATTCACACACTTCACACATTTGACCAAGAACCTCATTAAACCAAGCCCTAGGGGATGCACTGCTCCATGGAGATTCCCATATCCTCTGCCCTAGGAGAGACCAGAGTTCTGCTTTGCCTTCTGTCACTGGTTTGTGTTTAATCCCAGTGAGGAGTTAAACTCCTCTTCCCTGAGCCACTTTAGCAATAGGCTTCCCACATCCTAGCCAGTGAGAGAAAGCTTATATTTTTAAGCCTGGTGCAGCATCTGAACAACTTGGAAGGACTAAAATATCTCCTCAAACCCTCAGATACAAATCGTGCAACAATAAAAAATTCCCCAAAGTATGAAGTTAGTCATTTTGCTATTAAATGCTATATATGTAAAGGACAGAAGACTGACTTTCTGGAAGGACTAACATCTTGACAGATACAATTGGCTGAGTTTGTCTATTCCCTACCTTAATGGACGACACCTGTAAAAAAAGTAAATCTATTTTTAATGGGATAGTCCCTAAATGACCCAATTTCAGGAAGAGTGCACTTTCATGAATATTTATTTAATATGAAAACACTAAAGTAAACAAGAAACAACATGCTATAAATAAAGAGAGCCCAGAGGGTCAAACAGTGATAGACTGTATGATATGAAAGCTAATTTTGTATTGCTTTATGCACTACATTAGCAAAACAGATCCCAGAGTGTGGCTCCTACTCACGGTGGCAGTCAGGAGGTCTTTGTTACCTCTGCACAGGCAGCTTCTGTGCACTGAGAAAGGCTTGAAGCAGATACCATGTTTTAAACATATATTCTTGCAGGTTTTCTATAAAAAAAAAAACACAACCCAATTTTCTTCTGTCCTTCTTTAAAATTTGTAACATTCATTGTCAGTATGGGCTGCCATTCCAATTTAGAATGTGTTTATATGGGAGGTGCTTTTGAGAGGGCATGCAGAGACAAGTCCCTGGTTATCCTCCAGATTCTTGTTAGTCAGTTTAATTCCATCTAGGTCTTCCTATTTAGTGCAGTCTTTTTTTTTTTTCCTGTGGCAAAACAATAGCTGGTGTTCTATAGGGTGTCCTTAGGAGGTGAAGCTAATAGCACTGGACAGCATTTGGGGATATGCAATTATTATGTTCCAAACACCTATAAAAGTATTGACAAAATAATTGGCAGAGTGTATCTAGTCTTATTCAACTCTCGCCCCCATCAAATGAGTTATGTAGGCTCACCATGTCATGTTTATATTTTCTTAGGCTGGACATTTTTGTGTGCAGTTTATTTCTAAATATATTGTATCACTAAGGTCTGAAGGTGGAAAGGACCTCGAAGTAGGCCACTAAGTGCTGTCATCATATGCACTAGAGCTGGATATTTACTCTGTGTGTACTATGCTTATCCAGGATAGGGAGTGATCTAGGTAATGAGAGCAGCACTGGAGCAGAATGAAATATCCCTCCTGGATATTCATGCCTTTTTCAAAGGCAACTTCAGAATAATTTAAAATAAAAATTATTTTATTAAGCTTTATCATAAAACTGTATTGTAGACAGAAAGCCAACATATCTAACCTCTTTATCTTTGCTTGAATTATAAGCAAATGTATTTGAGAGATTGCTATAAGATGTTATAAGTTTTAATGTAAATTTATCTCATTTTTATGTATCTAAGTGCCAATATACCTCATACATGACCAATGTTTAATATAAAGCTTTATTTATATTTATTATATATATAATAAATATATATAATAAATATAAATAAAATTATTTTATATATTTATAATCACATATAGTTAATAATTCTCTGTGTTTTCTTAATAAGAGTAATATACCTTCATTTATGGAATACTCAGCATTTGAGGCTGGGCAAAATGTGATACCATTTTTTTTTTTTCTTTTTTTTTAAGCAACACCAAATCATGACTCTTTTGGATTAAAAAAAATACCAGTTTGAATGACAACATTTATAGGAAGTGTGTGAGAACTGCTTTCCTACACAGAGGCAAGCTATAGCCAAACCATCTGGTTCCAGTGAGACAGTAACTTGTGAACCCACTAAATTCTTGTAGGCTCTCTGTAGCTGACTGTCCTGTGAGACTTTCCTTGCAGTAAACAAGATATTGCCAATTAGGGTATCGTTGGTAACCCACTGCATGCAAGCTGAAGCTCTCCACAGTATTTGTGGGAAGCCACTCTCCACAGAGTCTGGCTGGAGCCACTCATGGGAGATTGGTTTTCTCCTTGTTGAGGACCAATTCCTAGTCCAGGTTGTTTTGGTAAGGACATAAAGCAGCAAATCTTGTCATTTTTGTCTTACCTTGAGGATAGAGAGTGTTTTACACGCTGTTCTCCACATTTTTAAAATTGCAGGAGGTGCAGGAAGAAGACACATTTTAAGGGCTGGAGAAAATGCTTTATAGTGGGAGATTTAAATAGCTCAATCTGATTATTTTATCACAAGAAGATTGATAGGTAACATGATTACCGTGTGCAAGTAAATTCACAGGAAGAAAATATGAGATATTAAAAAGCTTTTTCTTTCAAGCACAGAAGCTTGGTAGAAAGTAATGCTGGAATCTTAAACCAGATAAAACAAGATGGGGTGAGGTCCAAATTCCTACTGATCAGAATCATTGTCTGCTGGAGCAAACTCTAAAACTGAGGCACCTTGTCCTGTGGTACCTTTGAAAAGGGACTCTATGCCCTGGCTAAAACCATGCCATTGTACTAAATAGGAGGGTGAGTGGCACATTTAAAGACCTAGGAGGTGCAGGAATCTATCCTAAACATTTTATGAGTACTTTCGTCCTTCCCCTTTATGAAAACTACAAAATGCCCAAATTCTCTTCTGTTGGAGACATATTGAGCACAAATGCTGAGTTTGTAAAAAACACTTATGCACATGCTGAACCTTAATGGATTCCAAGATGCTCAAAGCACAAAAAAAAAAGGGGAATGAATTTATTATTTGGCAGGACTTTTAATATAATTTTCACATGACATTTCACAGCTAGGATTCTCTTGCTGAGGTTCACTGCTAGCCTGTTCACCTCTTGCAGCTGGGCATTTGCAGAGAGCCTCATTTCTTTGTTTTCCCCTAGCAACATGCATTAAAAGAAAAGACAAAATACTCTTTGACTTCACTTGAAGTCAAAAGCAAAACTCCAACAAGCTGTGACAGGGCTAAGATGTCACCTTAATATTTAGCTGATACTCCTGTCTTGATATGCACAATGCTTGTGCTTCTCACAAAGATTTTAAGATTTTCTGGCTTTGCAGATGGAAGGCCTTGGTCTGCACAGTTGTGAATGAAAGGAAGGGTAGATGATGAGATTATCTCTGTGAATACAAGATGTATTGCTATGAAAAATATTATGGGATTTTGTTTTGCAGGATCAGAGATTATACTTGTTTTATTGTTGTAAGGTCAAGGTAGCACATTAAAGTGTAGGACCACATAGGAATAAACTTTACATTGGAACATTTGCTAAGTTTCAATGCACATTATGAATATTTTTTTTTTTTAAATCAACAAAATAAGAGAATTACTCTTTCTTATTTTACCAGCATACAACTTTTTCCTAGACTGCTGCCAGTTTTTTTGTTTTCAAGTCCCTTTTCCCCATCCTTTCTGTTGTACATGCTAATCCCCCTTTTTATAACACCGTCTCTGAGTGATTCATTTGTGACAGTCACAGAAGCATGCACTCCAACACCCACACGCAGGTAAATCTGCTGCAGTGATATATTTTAATTACAGATTTAGTCAGAAGTAATTAAGGTTTTATGTCACAGGGATAGCGGAGAGTTTTAAAAATTCATGTGGTTTCGGTCTTTGTGAGCGCGCAGTTTGTGACACAATGCCTTGCAAAACAGGAACGATCCCTTAGTGCTGTTAGATTAATTAATAGAAAGAGAATAAACTTAATGGGGCTAGAAAAGTGCAAAAAATTGTGGTTTTTCCACTGTATATCACACAGATGGAATGGTCGTCCTGGGATTGCGGCGGGGGACAGTAATTGCATTTTAATTACAGTGCTGATGGCTTCTGCTTCCTACCAGATGGAAGGCCCTTTTAAAATAGAGGCACAATAGCAAGCCTCTGCTTATTTTCTCTTCTGATGCTGGCTAACATATAGTGACACAAGACAAAAGCTATTATGGTATGGTTTGATCAGAAAGACTTTATTCACTGCTATAATACTTCATAGTAGGAAGAAAATCCATTCTCTGCCAATATTAAAAAAGGCTTTTCTTCTGTCTAGAAACTAAAATGGAAATATGCAGGGAACTACCTACTACTTTTATTAGTAACAATCATAGTTAATCACGTTGTTGCTAGGTTGGTAATATTTATAGAAGGAAAGAGAGATAACTGAGACTTCCTTTGTTTAGAATGCTTAGCAAAGATGGTTCTCAGATTGGCACTGTGCAGAACAAGGTGTAGGTTAGATTGAAGTTAAAAGATGCAAAGATTACTCTGTGATGTCCTTTATTTTACAGATATTATTGGGAGTTAGCAAACATAAAAAGTGCTGATTATTGAGAAACTGATGTTGCAGAGGAGGGTCAGAACTGTAAATAGTGTGAAAATTACATTCAAAGCCATTAAATTACATTAAGAAGCATACCTTTGTAGTTGCACATACAGTATTCATAAGTGAATAAATGAATTATATTTAATAATATTTCACCTTTTTGTCATAGTTTAACTGCTTCATATATTAGTTTACCTCAGCAAGATGCCCTTCCACTGTCATTGCATCTTTGAGACAATAGCCTCTGTTATTTTTTTATTGTAAATATATCTATCAGAATCTTTTATCTGTGCTTCAATTCTTAAAAACATGAGGGTTCCAATAAATAAATTTGCTTCATGGTTAATGTATAACTGATTTATTAAGCAACTTCTTTGTGCCAGGGGTCACTCTCTGTAATTTTTATGGAAGAAATGCAGCGGTTACCACGCTTCAGTGGTACTATTATTTAATACTTGTAATAATTAATAAAAATTAGCACATTGTAGCTCAGAAAGATGTGATTTTCAGTGCTATGCTGCCAGCAACTCAGCTGCCTCTCGGGCAGTTTCCAATTAACCCACTGGAGCCATCTCTGTGTTGTCAAGGGTGTGCTCAAAAAACCCTCTGAGTTGGCAGCCCAAGGTTCATCCTTGGAGAACGGGGAGATGGAGGGACTGGGCAGGGACCTTGGAAGGGTCCAGACAAAAGGTTCATGTTCTCCATCCTCTGCCTGTCTGGAATTTGAATGCTGGTAATAGTGGGGTGTCTCCAGTTGAATTATTCTTCATTAGAATATATTTGCATAAGTGTTTATGCAAACAGTATTTTTGCGGGCCATTAACGCACCCATAAATTTCTTTCATAACAAATTTAAATCTAATTTTTTACTGCTGCAGTCCAAAAGATCACTTTGATTATTACATTAAAGGTTAGAAAAAAAATAATTAAAGAAACAAAGAAGTGAAAACCCAAGTGAAATATTTAGTGCTTTCCTCACTTGGGTTTTCATGAGATTGTAATCAGTTAATATTTTGTAATCAGTTAAAGTGGGAGGGCCTGCAAAGCCATTGAAAAGAGGTCGAAGTATTCTGAGTGACCTTGACAGAACTGCAGCAATGATCCAGTAACAAGAAGACCAAAGTGTTACTTGTAGGAAGGATAAATAAACCTTGAGTACAAAATGTAAAGTCACTGATTAGGGAGTTGCACTATCTGAATGTAGGAGGGTGATAGAGAAATAAAAACTGAATTTGAATTATTGCAATTAAATGGCAAAATAAGACATATTTTTCTGTGATATGTAATTAGGGAGTGTTGTGTTTAAGACATGAAATAATTATTACAATTTCCCTCGGGCTGATGATGTTGAAATGGATAACATCTCTTGATTTAGGATTTACTTCAAGAAAGATACAGGTAACTTGATGAAATTTTGGAGGAGGGCAGTCTAAAGATACAGTAAACAATGGTTCTTCATATCTTCATGTCATGGAATTTTACCTGCAGCACAAGATTTAAATTAGATTGAAAAGAGCTTTTCTAACTACGATGTTAGTGAATGGAACAGACTGTCTGGGTTGTGAAGACTCTTTCATTAAAGATTTAGATTAAAATATTTTCATAGTAAGGGATGTGTGATCAAGATGAAATCACAGGGATGTGAATGGTAAATATCTGTGTAGTTCTGGTCTTTGTCAGTGTTTATCAAAATTTTATCTTATGGCCCTGCAATTACTCCTCATGGTTCCTTTCAGCTCTTCTTTCCTGTGGTTCTTGGGTGTTTGTTCTTGTGCTCTTCCTGTAATTTCCTCTGTAATTTTTAATTTCTGTAAAAATGTACATCAACAACAGCAAAAACAAATTTCATATGGGACAAAACCCATTCTTAAAATCAGATATGAAATTTTGAAGTACTGAAAATTAGGTTTTCATTGAGAGTTTGTGCAAGTCTTTTAAAGTGTGAGTTTCATGTTGGAGCAGCTTAAAATATGTATGCAAAATTTTTTGTTCTTCACATTCAATTCAGAAAAGCTCTCGCTTGTTGAAGTCAAGAGAAAAACTACAAAAGTAATAAAGAGATTACAAATAATTATCTAAGACCATGGTGCAGCAAGAGAAAATGCCTGTTGGAAGGTATAAATAGGTGTGCTGACATCAAATTTAGTGAATCATTTGGTTAAATGCTCCCCTGGGTAAGAATTGATTAAATAATACATAAGATTGGGAAAGGTACATGGTGATACCCTGTAAATATTTAAAAGTAAGGGAGAGTATTTTGAGACAGTATGGGAAACTATTAAAAACTAATGGAGGGAAATAAAATACTACGTTTTTGCAATTTCAGGACGTTAAAATACCCAAATACACTTGAGGATGAAGATTTGATCATGAGATCAATACAATTTAAAATAGTTTTCCAAGACTAGTGGTGCATAAAAATGTGAAGGTTATGACCTTTATGTGGTCAGAAAAAATGTCTGTCTATAACAATCACTTGTGGGCACCAGCAGATGCTTAAATTAGAAAATAAAAGTAGGTGAGACTAAATAGCAGCTACACCAATTAACATTTAAAAAACAGAAACAAACACGAGTAGAATGTGCCATTGTACAAACAATGCAGCACTAATTATTGGAATAGGGAACATGAGCTGTGTTCTCCTTCTTCAATTCTAGAACATCTGTCTTAGGAAATGTGATTTCATCACAATGAAAAATCGTCAAAATTATCTGGAGTGGCTAAGAACTTCCCAGCATCAAGTGTTCCCTCCTTATTTAAAGAGGTTTTTACAGGTGTATCAGTTCAGGCATTAGAGTTATAAAAATTCTCTCACTCTTATTCAGTCTAGAGAGAATGAAGACAGCTTTAAACCTGCAAGAATTAATTTACAGCTCTTTGTGTGAAATTTGCTATTGGCTATCACAGCACTTGTAAGCACTTCATACAATAAATGTCTGATATTTTCAGTACTTCTGGGCTGAAAACATTAGCATAATCTGGCCCCTAATTTTCAAAATGTAAAATGGTATTTCCTGTTATTCTAAGATAGGGTGATCTAGCACAAGAAATATTTAGATCCCAAAGGACCATGGCCACATTAACAGAGGTGCTGGACATTTCTATAAAATATCTATTTTAATTGTTCTATTGTGTTTCAAATAAAATATGAAAGAAAATTCATCTGTCTAGCATAGTAATAGGTGCTGTAAAATTTAGTAAAAAGAAACAAATATTTGACATGTGTATATCCATATTTAGGCAAATTGATGATTTCTGGCACTGCTATAAAATTCTACACTGTAGGGAAAGTTTGCCAGCAAGGAACAGAAGGAGTATTGACTTTTTACTATAATGACATTTCTGTCAAATTAATTATAAACTTGGGAAATATTAATCTAATTGAAATAATACTGCTAAAAGAAAAATCAGTTAGGTTCTTTTTTATCCTGACAGTTCAGTGGTTCACAAAACTTGAAGGACATGAATACAAGAGTATTAGAGAAAATAATTGCTAGTATTATAATAATTTGTATGAATATTATTGAAAAGTATTAAAATGCCTATTCATGTATATTAAATGTCTATTCATGTCTATTAAAACTACAACTGACAGCAATGGAAAAAATTATATTTTAATAAAGAATAATAAATAAAGAATAAAATAAAATAATAAAGAAAATAATGAGAAAAGTAGGGATAAAGAAATATTTATATGATCCTTATTAATTTATTATCAAATACATATTGATCAGGAGTCTGTCATATTGTAAATTTTTCATGACACAAAAAGTGGCAATAACCAAATTAAAATGAGATTCACCTGCCTATCAAAAAGTTATTAAAGAGTGTTCTAAAATAGATTACATAATTTAAATTAAAGAAAATATGAAATACTGAAGGATTCTACATGGTGTTGCACAACAGGAAGCATAGACACTCTTTGCCAGGTTCCTGAGGGCTGGAGGTGGATGCATAAACCCAGCTCATGTTCTGCTGGACTGAGCTAAACCCAGGCTGAAAGCCAAAACCTGAGGGAAAGCTGGGGGGTTGCTGGGTGCTCAGCATTTGTTGAGGATTTAAGTGTTTAATGACATAAATATGCACCTCTATTAAAGCACAGCAGACAGAAATTGGCAGACTTTGACAAAAAGTCAGTGACAGCACCTTGTTTGTAGCTTTGTGCCTTTAGTGAAGGCAATGATCTGAAAACTCTGAGCTGGGTTCTTGATGCTGTTTTCTGGGCAGGTGCAGAAATTAGATTTGGTGCATCTGGAAAATTCAACAATGGCAGCTCTTGAACTAAGAAAGGTCTCCTTGAGTCTTGTGGTTTACACGTGAAAACTGATTTAGCAGGCTCCTGGAAGTGCCTAAAAGCACTCTTTGTCACCTTATTTTGTATTGGTTGTCTAAACAATGGGCTCATAGACACTGGGAAAGGATGTTGTTTAGACTCTTGAATCAGTTATTTTACTTATTCACCACACTTGTGTCTTTAAAAGATCTAACTGAACTATGTGGCATGATACAAACATGTATAAGTGAATTGTTATCTGAGGGACACGGCGTGATCTCCTTCTTTTGCCCAGTGCCATGCACAATTTACTGACGTTTTCTTGGGGGATTGACTGAGATCTCTCTCTGCACCATGAGGAAACCACAGAGCTCCTCAGTGACTGTCACTGCATATTCATTTCCATCCAAGCCATGCATATGTTAGGTTACACTTGTGCAAGAGGACTGCCTTGCCGTGCTGCAGTGCTCAGTGTCAGTCCCAGCACTGCTCCTCTTGGTAAATCTTCCTTTTTGGACACTGCCAAGGAAAAGAGAGAGGCAGAGGAAGGAAACCTCTGGGAAAGCCCAGTGCCACAGGGCCAGCACAGCAGGGCTTCCAGACCCGGATCCTTCTGCATCAAGGTACCTTTGGATCCGTGAAAAGGGACAGGGATTTCATTTTAAACAGATGCTGGATGTGGTAAGCGTTAACAATTCATGCTTTTCTCCACAAGTGTCTGAAAATGGTTTGAAGTGTAATGACAATGTGTAAACAATCCTGACAGGTCCTGTTGTTGGCTCAAGGCCGCTTTGGGCCTAACAAACTGGTTGGCTGGCTCTTAAATATTAGAATGGGCTTTCTATGCTGCAAATCTATTAGATTCAGGGAGGGTTGAGGTATCTAGAACCTGACTTATTTCTCTGCAGTTCTGAATCTCACCATGTGAAAAAAATTGTACCACTAGTGAAAACAGCATGAAGCTTGGTTATTGTTAGATTTACAAGGTGGAAAATAATTGGTGCTGCTTTAGTATTAACAACTTCCTCATGAGAGACAGTTAGTATTCACAGGAAAAAATTGCTTTTTCTGCCTTTGAGTAGGTGGGTAATAATAAAGCAATTTAGGTCTGGTTGTTAACTAGAGAATAAAATTAACCCCACTTTAAATTCTTTGCCATATTCCAGTTGGATGTTGGAAGCAGAGCTCTTTTGCAGCAGTGGCATGCTGTGACTGAGATCTGCACTCACCCTTTACCACAAGTCTTGTTAATCTGGGCTTTCTAAAAATATAAATGTACTTGATTATCTGCAATCTTTCCTAAATTGCAGCTCTTGCTCTGGAAGGGCTTTGACTGTGTGAAGATGCAAAGTGGTTTGGAATGGGATTGTTTTAAATGTTAGTGATACCTCTGGATGAGCTGTCTTTGAATTGTGTGGCAGTATTAACTCCACACTTAGATCAAACACTTGGTTTGGCAAAAATTTGGTTATCAACTTGGTTTTCTCATTATCTCCATAAAATGTGTGTCTGTGCTATGACTACATGCTGTTTGTTTTTATTGTTTTCATCACCTAGTTAAGATAGTGTAAGAGTTACTCAGAAATATCTCTTTTCTAGAAATGTATTTATTTAGGTGTTCATTTGCAAGTTCTCTGTATGTTGATCCATCACTGAAGCAGGCAACCCTGGTGTAAATGCAGCCTACATAAATAATACTGTAAATATATAAAAGAAATTTATCAGAGAGTAGCTAAATGAACCTTGCATAATAAGAAAATGATAAACTACTTTGTATTAATTGCTAAAAGCAGTGATTCTATTTGACAGAGCACTGAACTGAAACTTAGGAGATCATATTCACTGGCCAGAGCAAATTTGCTTATCAACTTGCTTCATTTTCCACATCTATATAATGGGAAAAATGTTATTGACTTGCTTTTTAAAGCAGTTTCAGGATTTAATACTGAATAATGCCATATATGAGATATGTATTGTTTATAATCTACTGAACAGTGAAATACAAAACCAAAGTGACACTTTGTGCCTGGACACTATTTGGGGTAAGGATTTGGAGAGAGAATTCCAGATTTATGGCCTTTAAAAACCACTGATAGAATGTGGTGTGTCTAAACAGGGAAGTCAACAACAGGGACTAGGCAGGAACAATGTCCTCGATAAGACAAAGGGAGAGGACTGGAGCTCTGTAGCTGAATTGCTTTTGATTTATTCTTCATTCCACACAAGAAGTGTTCCATTATATAAATGACATTTAACTTCCATACAGCTCCTAGAAGTTTTAACTGTTGACTCTATTTTGATTTACTGGTGGCAGATAATTCCAGTGTGCATGTTTGTGTTGCAAACACGGGGGTTGTATTGCTCCTTTGAGACCCAGAGTAGTCTCTTGTGCACAGATTTAGTTCCAAACCCAGGTGTTTGCTGGGCTGTGCACCAGTTCCCTTCCACTCACCCCAAAGTCCCAGCCCATTCAGTCAGGGGTGGTTGTTCAGACATCTTCCACTGCACATCTCAATGCCCTTGATGAACACAGAAAAAATGGAAATTATGGTTACAAAAGGCCATGTAAGTTTTCTTCCCTGCTCAAAACATCTTCCTTATGCTTTGACACTTCCTGTTTGAATTGTGCTCTTCCTTAGTTCCCCAAGGCCCTTTATACACAGCCCATCATATCAACTGTTTTCTGGTGTGATTGAATGAAAATATATTCATGTAGGTCAGCTTGAAATACAAAATATGAGAAATATAAATAAAATGAAGCCTGATTACAGTTGCTCTTAAACACAAATAACATCCTCCTTACAATTTCTCTAGAGTACATGCCTCTTTCAATTTTTGTTATGGTTGATTAATCAATATTTTTGTAGAAAATTCTTAAAGGAATTTGTTTTATTAAAAACAATTCTTAAGGAAAATAGTTTAATGATTCTTTATAGAAGCCTCTATTCAGTCACAGTTTTTTTTGGGCATAGAACTGTTTTTATCTCAAAGACTGCAGATGCGTTTACACTTCATGGCCAGAGTGTTTCTTTATAGACTGCTTCTGTTCTTGAATAGCTCATCTTCCCATTAAATAATATTTATTGCCATGAATGCTTGTAGAGGAGATTTTCAACTCTGAGGAGTATCTAAGGAAAGAGAAGCAAAAGAAATACTATTATTTTTACAATACAAATGACAATTATTTGATTCACATTCATAATAAAATGTGCAAAAAGAGCACATTTTTTTGTGTGTGAGGAGAAGTCTACAAACACAGCCTTCATCACACCATCATGTCTACAACAATGTTGCAGCAAGATGTTCATTCAGTGTTTATGCAGAAAAAAATTTTACCAATTAAGTTGTAGCCAGGGTCAGTGAGATGAAAGAAAAATGTTAGAGAAATATTTAGTATTAAATAGAAGTTATAAGCACAAGCCTACAGTTTTGTCACGGTTCAGCTTGTATTTAATTTCTTCTCCTGTTATTTTTGGAATAGTAAATTATTTGATGCCAGGTATCTTGGTTCATGTCTGATATCCAAATATATCAACACTTTTTTCCTGGCATTTGACATAGTTCTGGAATCAAAGAGTGAACCTCAGAATTTCAGCATTTATTAGGGATTACTGTGTATGTGTGATGAATTTTGTCTTGCTGGATAGAGTGATGAATATTTGACTCAATATGCATATGAGATAGGTTATTCATATGCACTGGTTCATATGCAGAACTATAATTTCAAGCTCATTTCTTGACTTCACCGCATTAAAATTCTCAACCACAGTGTTTCATTAATGGGCTTATTGCCCTAATAAGTTTCAGTGAACCCCAGAAAAAGAATAGAAACTCTCATAAGAAGACTTTAAAAGTTTAGATATAAAAATCTGTAGTTAAAATATCTAATTATTGTAATATTGTGTGCCTTGCAGACACTGTAAGGAGTCTAGAGAAGTGAATTTAAGGTAGTGCTGCAGAAAAGACTGATATTCCCTTTGCAGAGGTTCCAAGCAATGCATCCATTATTATTAGAAATAGGCTGGGGTCAAATTTCCAGAGCAGTCTAACTCATCAAGGGCTGAGAAAAAAAAAGTCTATATCTTATGTCTGAATAAAAGTAACACATCCTCACTCATTATTGCCACAGTGAAGTCTGGAAGTTAGAGGACAATATGATGCATCCTCCTGAGAGGAAGCACAAATCTAAAATGACCTCTTAGACTTAAGAAGTGAAGACTTTTGACTGTCTAGGACCCTGCCTGGAAGAATCCCATGGGTTACAGTCCTGGAGAACTGGTTGGTTTTAAAGATGATAGAATCATCTATCCTGATGAGAAAGAAATCAGATCAAGACAACAGGAGTCCTGCATGGATGGACAAGTTGGTCCTGAAAAAGCTCAAATGTGAGAAGAAAATGTACAAAAGATGGAAGAAGGGTAGGTGACCTGGAAAAAGTAGAGAGACTCTTTAAAATTCAGGGACAGGGTTAAAAAGGCCAAAGCCCATCTGGATTTGGATTTGTCCGGGGGCTTGGAGGGAAACAAGAAACTTATCTCTAATGATTTCTTCTGGAAAAGAAAGACAAGGGAAATTGTGGGCTCACTGCCAAGTGAGAGGTGATACAAAACACAGGGAAGGACTTGGAATTCTGACCAACTTCTCAGTGTTTGTGGGTCAGACTGCTTTTCAAGACTCTCAATTCCCTGAGGCCAATGTAAGGTCAAGAGCATGGAAGGCTTAACCTTGATGGAGGGGGATGAAGTGAAGGAAATGATAAATAAAGTAGATTGTTGGGGAAGTGGATCTGTCCAAGTGCATAAATATTTGTTGGGAGCTACAAAGAAGACAGAGCTGGTGTTGAGGAGCACACCTGGGGCAGCTCAGTTTGCAGACTGAGACTCAGATTGAGCTCTGTGAATGGCCAGCTTTGGTTAACAAAGGGCACAAGGTGACAACATCCAGGTGGGCAGAGCCACAGCAGGAGTAGGGGACTCAGGAGGGAGCATGGGACTGGTGTGGGGAGACTGTGAGGGTATCATTTATTTTTGTAATTTTTTTTTTTTTACTGTAAATCTGATGGAACACTGAAGTGACTTGCCCTGAGAGGGTATGGAGTGTCTGTCTGTGAAGAAATGAAAAACTTGTCAGGACATGGTCCTGAACAGCCTGCTTTAGTTCACACTGCTCAAGCAGCAACCTTGGACCAGACAACCTGCAGAGGTCTCTTCCAAACTCAGCTTTTCTGTGATTTGGTGAATATAAAAGAAAGTACTTTTTTGCATCAGAAAGAGCAGTATTTAAGCATTTCCCAACTAACAAATCCCTTAATCAAAGAAAATGGACTATTATTCTTTTGTAAGTGCTCACCCAGAATAAGAAAAAGGACTGTTCTTGAGAACATTAAGTGATGACCTCTTCTTTCTTTATTGTAATTTGTGATAATATGGGATGGTGTTAATGCCTTGAAAATGACAGTGCATTGTAAGAATGCTTTGCAAAAATGCTTTGCATAATATTAATACTTTAAACTTTAAGCAGTAGTGGAGATTCTGTTTCAGTTCACTCACATACAGAATTTGCATGAATGTTATGAAATAAATACTGGTAAATACTAAATATATTCTCCCCCTATTCTTCAAGGCATGGTTTTCCTATGCACATGCTCTACCTAGCATGTTATCTCTTCCTAGAAACATTATTAACACGAACAAAAATTTGATATGATCGGTAATCACAATCAATTATTTGATTAGTCTTTAATATAGTTTCCATTACAAGTCATGTACGGTTACATTTCCAATAATAAACATTTATAGCAATTATTTATATGAAATATCCATACTGTGTTCCCATACTGCATTTTTCATTAGGTTCCCTGCAGAGATGAGACAGTAAACATAAAATTCAAAAATTCATAACATTTTTTATTAGAAAGCATTCAAGAACCTTCAGCATTTTGACTATGTTAAAACACTCTGTCAGTTCTCTGTGAGGTTACTAAGATTAATTGCCTTTTCTGTGATTCAAAGAGCTTCAAATGTACTCAGTCTGAATGTGAATTTTCTGTATGTTCATGCTTGTTGCACAATAGTAAAATATAACCTATTTTGTCCACTGTGCATAAATTTCAAAGTTTATAATAAATCCTAATGTTTTCATATCTCCTTAAATAGAAGCTGGGGACATGGAATAAAACAGGGAAGCCTGTGGATGGTGGGGGAGTTTAATTTCCTCTTCCCTTTTTCCTGCAGTGCATATGGTAGTTTCTGTAGCTGTGGACCTGAGAAATTGGATGTGAATAGTTCTGCTAAGAGACAGATCTCTGATTTTTTTTCTTAGCATCTTTATGCTGGTCCTGATGCCAGTTTCACCATACAGAAACTGAAGGCTTGATATTTTCTTTGCTTCTATTGGTTGCAGGCATCTAACTTGCTCGTTTTACAAGCTGAAGAAATAGGTACATGAATAATAGAATTCTAGAAGACATTAATGATTTTTAATTCATCTCACTAAGGTTCAATTGGTTTTCATTTCACATTTTTACAAATATTTACACATTACTAATATTTTGGCACATTGTTTCAGGGACATTTTGGTTCCTGACTCATTGAAATAAGTGGAAATTAGGAAGTCAGCAAGTCTTTGCAAAGCTAACTTTAAATCCTCAATAATTCTTGTATGGTAGGTTAAAACCAATAACTGCAGAAAATAAAACAGCCAGGTCCAAATTCTGCTTTTATTTATCTCCTGTGCAGTAAAAGTGAAGAAACTGGATAGTGCTCAAGCCTTTAATTCTTTTAAATCATAAAAAGTACACGAGCTAATGAAGATCTTGCAGAAAAATTCCACTGCATATTTGTATTAGAATCGACTGAATGCTGGGCCTCGTGCTCAAGCCATTGGTCATATTGCCTCATTCAAATTATGGCAGTACTGTGATTAATTAAATCAATTACTTGGCATCTCAGTCTGGAGGCTGGGAACAAGGAAGCCTCAGCTGTGTCTGTAGGTGCCATTGCTGAATTACCAAAAACTTTTTTGCCATTTCATTTTTTTGTGGCCTGATAAGATAATGCTTCTAGTCTCTTGAGAATGTGTAATCAGTAATAGAGCAATGTTTTAGTGTATAAACAGCAAGAACTGGGCTGTGTTTGTGTCGATGATCTGCTGTACATGACACCAGGCTGTGCAGAGTCCTGCAGTATTTGCTGCTAAGAGTCACCAATTACTCCTGGTTGTTCCACAGTGAAGTGCAATATTTTCCCTCTCTACTTAGTTCAGGCACTGAGAACAAGATTGCATTTCTGTCAGAAGCTGGTGGGTGATTCACTAGAGATAGAGGCAAGGGAGAAGCTTCTCTCTCTTTTTCAGAGTCTGTACCTGTGATCCTGTTGGCATCTGAGCCTGGTTTAATCTCAGACCTGGTCAGGCCAAGCAGTGCAGCCTCCACAAATACATGAGAATGAGCCTGGCTGCATTTCTGGCAGTGCATCTTGGAGGAAAAGTGATTAGAAAGTTCTTCTACAAACTGTTTTTTACTGTTTCAGATGCAGGGAGGAAGAGCACAGCTTCTCATTTAAACACAAAGCTGTGTTTACCTGGCTAGTAATAAGACTAATTATCACTTTAACAGTAATTTAAAGAATTATATATGGACATTGCTGAAGGAAAATAAACATAGAAATCTATAACACTATATATTGCCACCCTTTTCTACTGTATGGGTATCCTCTGAAAACCAGCAGAAGATGGCTTATGGTAGTCAAGGGTTACTCTTCACATTGTAAAACACTGGAGAAAAAATTTAAAGCAAAGTTATTTCTTTGAAACATAGTGGGAGTGCAAAGGAGGAAACTTCCTGTTGTGCTGAGATGCTGTGAAATGCATCACATTTCAAAACACTACCATCTTTTCTATACTTTAAACCCACCATACCTACTAAAAAAAGAATGCAAAAGTTTCAGAATCTCACATGTATAAGTTAGGCTGCCTGAAGTTTTAATTTAAACTGTATGATCTGATACTCCTTTTTCACACCAGGGAGGAAAAGGTTAAACAATTAGTTTTGGAGATGATTATTTGGAAGTCATAACAGGACTGGAAGGGTAGGGATTTACAACCAGATGATACAAATAAAGGGTGGGGAAGGCAGAGGATTAGAAATGTGGACTGTTCTGCTCTAAAAGTTTTTAGAATGAAGGTTTAGTGACTTTTTTGAGACTGTGAGAGGTTGGGGATAGTGGGAGCTCTTGCAGAGATAAGACAATATTCTGTCTTGTTAATGGTGACTCACTTGAGGATTATGATTAAAAGCCCATAATTGATAAAAGGAAAAGAGATGCAAGATGGATGTAGGAAAAGCACTGGATACAGACTGCACCTCTGGAAAGGGTTGGATTGGTTCTGCTGTGGAGCTGGAGGGTTGCTGTGCTGTGGGCTGCCCAAGCAGCCTGCCTCGTGAGCATGGACTGCTCTACAATCTTTAAATATGTAATCTCACACTGCTTTCACATGAGAGATAAGAATTTAATGAGAAGCGATCCAGTATTTTGTTTTATCGTGTTCAGTGTGCGGTCCCAGGCTGCAGTATAGGCTGTTTACTATACACTATTTAAATGCTGTGCTGGAGGCAGAATAATTAACTTCCTCATGGGCTTTTCTATAGCACTCATTGTGGCGAGATTGGAGTGTCCTACTATGTGAAATAAATTGCCACCTTAATGCATGTTTTTTGAGAAGAGACTGTTTCTGCTCTCAAGCGCAGACAAATGTCAGGCACATTGTGTGTGCCCAGTTTGAAACATCTGAGAGTTGATTTTTGTGCGAGCTCACCAGTATACAATACTTCATTTGATGTATAGTTCCTATTTTCTCCAGTTGCAGCTGAGACCATTCAACCATTCCACAACTCTCCAACCGAAAAGCTGAAATAAATAGGGAACACCTGTGAGAATCTCCCCTTTGAGCTGCTTTCAGTGCCTTTGAAATTTCTGCTAGAGAAAAGCATTATGTGTAGCTGCACTTTTATAGAAGTGGGATCTTGTGTGCTCCCGCTGTCGTGTTTAGACTTAGATGCAGTGCTTTACAATGCTCCAAGGAGCCAAATGTTTGGAATTATTTATCATCTTTACTAAGCTGGGACAGGTGAGTAAAATGATAGAAAAACTTTTAAAATTGCTCAACAACGTAGACTCCCGTTTTCCAAAGCACGTAACTTGTTTATGAGCTTAGGTGCTTTCAGAAAATTGCTTTCTCTTTTATTCTGTAATAAAGATGATGAAATAATAACTATATCACTGTTATAGGACAAAAATTCTAATTTGAAAGTGCTCTGCATGTAACTTTTAACAATACTCCAAAATTTAGTAGAAAGCTATTAAAGAAGCATATCTGGATTAAATAAATGCAATATATCTGCCTGGTGAAGAGTGTATAATGATAATTTATCCATTATGTAACTAAACTGAATCTTTAGAGAAAAGGAATGCTTCTTGAGAAAACATCATTAACTTTATTGCTGCTAGCAGCACCAGAAATTTTCAGTCTTATATTCTCACCTAGAACATTCAAGAAAATCTGCTTTTCTGAGAGAGAATACTTACTTGACTTAGAAAAATAAGTTTACTACTTGAAAGTGAATGTTTCACACCATTTTGAACCCTTCATTGAATATATACTAATAATACAGGCCACCAGGAATATTGCAACTGTGGTGTTTAAAACTGATTATTTCTTAAATTGCTGCGTGTAATCGAGTGTATTAACATTGATTACTGCTGACACCCTAATAGAAAGGAGATATACAAAAGTGCTTCAAAAAGATGCATAGCAAAGGATAAAATAGTACAGGCATTACCACTTGTGAAGCTGAAGAACATTTTCATAATTAGTGACTAATTTGTAGGATGCATAATGTGAAAATGTGCTTGATTTTAGTTCTCTTTATATAGTTTCTTTTTTTTTCTTTATTCCCAATTTCATGTGCTTGTCATTGCCCTTAAATACTTCTATTTGCTGTAATTCTTATCTGAGGTATTTGAAGAATATGCTAATATAAATTGTAATGTTTTATCATGAAATAAATAAATTACATTAGCATAATGCTCGGTTTGAACCAGCTTTTGACTGTGAACTGACCTGAGATCTCCAAATTCACTTTTGCAGTATCTTTCAGAGGCTGTGGTACTGATCTGACTATCCTTTGTACTTTTAGTCTCTTAAACTTTTGAAATGCAATCAGTAACTTGGCTGTACATGTAGTTAGAATTAAAGCTTTTCAGAAAAATAGAATTCGTCTGCTTTATTACATGACATCAACCTTACATTTTATCTCTTAATAATAAACTATGTTTAATAAAAATATATCCCCTGATCATCATTCAAAGACTTCAATCAATGGAGAAAATAATTTTGAAATTGAGTAATATCTTCCAACCTTTTTAAATTAAAAATTAACAGTACAGGTTCTTAAGAACTGTCTGGCTGGTAACATGTCTAAAAACCCCTTAGAACAAAGTATTTATTGTCCTTTGGAAAGGTTTACCATACTGGATTTCAGTCACTTCTCTGCCCTTGCTTGCACTGGCAAAGTTGTGTGTGAAATTTCATCACGAAGCAGCACCAGCTCCATGAGAGCTGTGTGTGAGGCAGGTACCTAATGCTGGTTCTGGAGTGGAAGAAGCTCCCTTGGACAGAGGCCAGAGTATAATTTAGGAGTGTTTGTATACAGAGCTAATGCACTGTAATTCATACTCTGTGAAATGATGCTTTAACAGTGTGGGAACTTGGACTCTGCTTGTGTTTAGCCTTTTTTTTTTTTTTTTTTTTAATTAAAAGCACTGAGCTCCAGCAGTTTTGCTGTAAGGTACTTTCAAATCACTTTGGGAATTCACTTTTCAGCAACCACTTTAAAACAGGAACACTAGAATTATGTACAGCCCAAATGTCAGGCTTTCCAGTGTCTTAAGTAGAATTAATGTTGTAGTTCCTATTTTATTCTTTATTTTCTTGTTTAGGCATTCAAGAGTCAAATTTTCCCCTTTGCAGAACTCTGGGGAGTTCCAATGTTTAATTACTCATCTAGTATGAACTTGGCATTTCCTACATTTTCATTTCTGATATTATACTTGGCAAAAAGTTTGTTCCTTATGAATTTTTTTACAGGTTAAAAAAATAAATTGTAATTTACTACATGTATGTAAGGCAAATTAGGTGAGTTCACTTCTGTAGCTGCCCATCCTCTGCATTATTTGCTTGCAGGTTTTATTAGTGGACTGAATTCTTGCATTCAGATGAACCTGTTCCCTGTCAGGTTGCACATTAATCCCTCCAATGCTTTTCTAAAACAGCTGATGTGTTTCACAGAGTAGTTTTCAGTGGGGAATCACTACCAAGTTAGCTGGTTATATATGCTTTGCTGGTATTCTGTGAAGCTAATCTGTAAATTACTTTCACACAGGATGGATTGAAATAGTTTTAAAAACTATATTACGTGTGAGATTAACACGATCAACCTCACTTTAAGACAATAAAATAACTTTTTACAAGTTCCATTTTCCATAAAATCATTTTGATTGACTTGTTTTTTAATGTTTTCTCCTTTAATTCCCTATCAATTGAATCCCCTGTCAGTTTTTTCCTCTAATTTCCTCTAATCTCCTCAGGACTGATGGGGTGAACTGGGGTAATCTGCCTTGCCCATTATTAATATTTTCATGGCTTTCTAAGAATTAAAAAAATTATATATTTCCCCCCCCAGTACTTTGTTAAAAGCAGCAACCAGTGGCAGATCAGTCCAGCATCTCTGCAGTCTACCAGTCATAAGTTTAAGAATAACTGCTTAAAAAAAATGATCCAAAATGACTATAGTTGAACACTAAAGCACAAAAAGTCTGAATCATTCAGGTAGATTTAAGCAAAGCTGTACAAAATCCCAGACTGGTCTCAGGTTGCCTGGCCAGTGTGGATTGCACTGTGTTTTCTCAGCAGCGTCCTCTGTGACATTCAGATTCCAGCCCTGAATTTCCTTACGCTTTTCTCTGCTACAGGAAAATAGAGTGCTTTCCAGAAACTCCATCCAAGATAACAAATGCCTGTCATGTGTTCTGCTATCTCTAAATCTGCATTTACAAGATTTATAAGAGGCAATTGTTAATTTTATTTGCTGCAGCCAGCTTGCTGAAGAGAAATGGACAAGAAAGGAAATAAATTCAGTATTTGTTGCAGAGTAAAGAAAGTGGAGGAAAGTACGTTTTCACCAGTCTTTTATCATTGAGTCTGCTGTGCTCTGGCCACAGCATCATTTATTCCTGCCCTGGCAGTGATCAGTCCTCTTTTTGGATACCATTAAATTCATTGTGTCTTTTGCTTCTTGCAGACCATTAGGAAATTGCTATAGAATTGCAGTTTATAATATTACTTACCCATGCAATCCCTGCTAAAAAGTTATCTTCATACACAGAGTGAACATCTTGACTCTGCGTTAATGGCAAAATCATAATTCCATTTAAGTAGTGAAAGGATTTTTCTATAAATCTTAATTCATTGTCAGGCCCTTGAGTTTTCAAGGAAGAGGAGAAGATGGTCCCCTAATGAAATTGAATTGGCTTTTTTATTTTTTATTTTTTTTTTCTGGTTCAAATGGAAATTGTAATTGCCACTAGCCGCTCTTGAACATATTTATTTTCCTGAAATATTCACAATTAGAGTGGGAAAAGAATTGCTGCAGCAACACTGTGTTTCCCAAAGGTTGGTTTAGGGAGTCAGCCTGCAGAGGAAGCTGAACAGGAATTTTAGCCCTAACTCTTGACTTTCCCCCTCGTGACTCCTTCTTCCTTTTGTGTTTATACCTGTGTTGAGAGAGTATTGATCCAGTCTGTTAGCCCAGGGCAGGGGGCAGATTTCACTAAGATGTGGAATTCATTGAGGGAGAGGGGGAGGGATGTGGGGAAAAAAAATCACAGCAGCAGAGTTGTATTCCTAGATTTTGCCATAGAAAATTTAAATATCAGTAGGTGGCAATTCATATTCTCACTGGAAAATGTTGAATTTATTAAATGATCTCAGGTATAATCACTGATTTCTCATTACTGCTGGCATTTGCACTTTCAGGGCTTGCAACACTAGTCCTTTAGCTATGTCCTCTGAAAGAAAATGTATATTTTGAGGAAAAAAAAGATGTGTATCCCATATTAAGGGCTGGACATGTAGTACAGTACACTTATAATAGAACAGAATTTTATTTTAAACCTTTCTTAAAATGCTTTTGGAGATCCTGAATGAGTCAAATGCTGTGGTTCAGTGCTGCACAAGCTCTCTGAGTCACTTGGTGTATTCTTGACAAGAGCCCAAGCCTGGTGCTGCCTGTGAGAACCTCTCTGGGAAGGGGATGGACACTTCTGGGAGCAGTTTTGGCTGCTGCTGGCAGTGAGAAGATGCCGAGCAGTCTCTGAGCACACCTGAGGATTCACCTTCTGAAGCTGTGACTGAAATTAGCCAAGCCTGCTTTTATGTGCAAGTGCTTTTCCTGGCAGTTCTTTCCCCCCCTACTTTCCCCCTCTGCATGTTTCTGTTTTATTTTGGCATTGATCCTGCAGCTCCACTCAGACGAGCTCCTAGGAGCCCACACAATGTGAGGTAGGTGCAGCAAATTGCGCAATCAAGGCCATTAAATAGAATTGCGCTTCCATAACAAAATATGACAGCTGTCATTTAACGTGGAGAATTCCCTTCCCCAGCAAGCATATTTTATTCTGCAAAGAAGATATTCTCCAATCCAAAAAAAAAAGAAAAAAAAAAAGAAAAAAAGAAAAATAGAAACTATAATGGGGATTATTTAAATCTAGCTTAATCATCTGAGCAAATAAATGGCTTGGATATGAACTGATTTGTGTGGTCGGTGCCATAAAGGGAGGGAAGACAATTCCTAACAACTGATCCACACTTTTGTGGCAATGAATTTGTAAAGTAAAATGGGCTTTAGAATTTTTTTTTAATTATTCCATCTGGTTCCTACAGAAACTCTTCTAGACTGAAAACTCTGTGGGATATAGGCTTAAATTTCTAGGTGACCATTTGTGCTGTGTTTGGATTATTGGGAAATGTTCCAGCACTGAGTTGTGCCTGATTATCTGCCAAAAAATTTAAGATAATCATAGGTAGAACACAGAAAGTGAACTTTCCTCTGGGTTTTGGACTTATCATATAGACTGTAAATAAAGAAATTCTGATGCTCATACAGCAAAACTCATGAGCAAACTTCTAAGAATAGTTTTCATTCCTTCCTTTGATCAATAACCATTATGAAATTCAGAATATGCAGGTAATTCTGCATATATGTATATTATTTTGATGAAAGGCAGCAGGCCAAAATTTGGCTAGCAAGATAAATTCTTACTAGTTAGACAATGCAAAAGAAATTAATATTACTCTGGCGAGTTTGATAAGCATGATAATACAGGAGCCCAAAAGGATATAAGGCTGCAAATCGCTAAAAGCATAAAAAACCCTCAAGTTCAGCTTCTTCAAATGGTAGCAGAAAACTTGTCAGGTACTCTGTAGACTGAGAAATATCTGCCTGAGATTTCCAGGATCTTCAGAGCTCTCTCTGGATTAAATTTTAGGTTGTGTTCTATTAAAAAAATGAGATTATTTCTTCCATTCTTCAAAATTTACCTCAAAATCATCAAGTAAAACTGTTCTAATTTAATTGTATAACTTCACGGGGTCTTTGCCTGTGTGAGAACTGTGCTGCACAAAGACTGCTTCTACTGACAGAAGGAAATTACTTATTCCTATGAATACTTTCAGAATCATAATGGGCTTCAATGTGTATTTGAATCTCTCTGAATAAAATAAAAGGTGCCTGTGCTCCTGGTGCACCATAACCCATCTATTTAAGAGTTCTGTTTTACTCTGCTCCTCTGTGCTGGGGTAATTTTTGCCTGAGTAGAGAAAAAGAAGTTTTTGATAGTTGATACAAAGAATTTATTCAAAATAGGAGCTTTCATATGCTTGGAGGCCACACTCTGATATGGAAATTGGAGTATGAATTGATGAGTGTTAGGAGAGAAATACCCAAGTTACAGAACTTAAAAAACCTTTAGAGCTTTGTTAAAAAATAATTTATTTACTAATAAAACATTGCCTGTCTGAGATTAGGAAGAACCATTTTGATGTAGTTTATTTTTTAAGATATTCACTTCATACAGCTGCATATTTGTTCCTGTCACTCTCTTCAATATTAAATTTCATGTCTCTAAATGGTATGAGTTTGTTTTATTTTCCTCAGTCAGAGACTTTAATGCTTATTTTATTGATTCATGCTAAAAAAAGGAAACAATGAGGGGCTTCTTCAGGATACTTGAAATCTGATCAATTTTTTTCTTTTAAATTGGAAATATAATATACCTGTTATTCCAGGATATGTGTCTCTAAGTGCAAGTGGTTGCAGCATACATATTAATTTCCTGTTGTATTTGAATGTACAGGCTCAGCATCCATATTTTATAAATGCTGACACCCTAAAGTTAAGTAGGCTAACATGGCAGTTTTGAAGTAGTAATTTATGTTGCAAGTAAAGCTTTATTGAAGTAAAATAAGTGTTTCACACCTCCTGTTATCATGCACATATTTCAAATACTTGGTGAAATATTTGTAAGTACAGCTCCAGGACATGACAGGAGTTTTTAGAGCAGGGGCTGAATTCCTGTCACTTTCTGTCCAATACTAATTTTAACCTGGTACATAAGATTATTATGCACATAATTAATAGATGAGTGACAAAACAAGGCTGAGAAGGCAAACAGAAAGGGATTTCTTTAGACACTGCTTTAGGACTGCTGGAACATATTTCTACCTTTATTTTCATTACTAAGAGAAAGAACATTTGAAAAGATCTTTATTATGTGTCATGGGTAATAAACTAGGGAGGAATATTTAGTCAGTGCAGAAGGACTCAACTCTAAATTTCTGCTTCTTACACTCATTTCTGCAAGGTGAAATGAAATATGCTTGTTTCCTCTTCCAAAGTAATTTCTGTTTTATACTGATAGCATTAAAAGAAATCCATAAAGCTTTTGGGAGGGTAGGAGAAGATATTTAGATTTCAGTTAATTTTTTTGAATAACAGACTGAACTCACATATAGAACTAGGAGTTACAAACGAGCAAGGGAAGAATTGAGAAGTTCCTAAGTGCCAAAATTCACAGTTGTTTCTGCCTGCCTGAGTGGAGAAAGTAGATGGGATTTTCTTAAAATGACCTCTTAGAAGCAACCAAGAACTGGAAGCTGTTGGTGACTTTTGAAGGGTCCTGGTTGCCCTCATTTGGCTGCAGTTTCTGGCTGGTGCTCCAGGAAGGGAAGGGTCTGTGAGGAGAGCAGAGCCCAGCCACAGCAGGGAGGGTGGGCAGGCTGAGCAGGGGAAATGCTGGTTCTTGCTAAGTTTAGGTGGCCCAGAAGTAGGGGAGAGGTTGTCAAAGCTGTATCCTACAAAAAAAAGGAGAATTCCAGAGAAAGAGTCCCTGGAAATTTCATATAATGGACTCCTAAGAGTCTACCATTGGGACTTTTCTACTAGGGATTACATAACAGCATATATAATGTTGATTTTTGAGGACTATTATGCAAAAGCTGTTGTTTCATGCTTTGTTTTTTTTCTTCTGGTAGGCTGCATCTTAGTTCTGAGAGTCCCACATTTTACAGATTGCTGCTAGAGCTGCCTTCTGAAAGGGTCACAGTTTGAGAATGTTCAAAGTGTAATAGAAATGAAAAAAATAATGTGTATCTTTCATTGTATAACAGGGCCAGGGTGCTTTTTATTGCATATTTCTACTCAATAAATTTCTGCAGAACTTTTTTTTTAGCAGTTTCCTTTATGTGTTTGCACACAGCTGCCCCACCTTCTTTGATGCTGTTCCCTGTGCTTGTTTCATCCTCCTCCTCTCCTCCATTAACTCCCCTCAGACAGGTGCTCTAGATCCTCTCAGGAAATTCCACAATCCCTGCTGGTGGAATCTGCACTTGCTCCTCAGATCTGGAAAGCCACGGTGCTTCCTTTGTTAATAGGGTTTTATAACCACTTTACTAATAAAGGGTACTTTTAATTTTCTTTTAAAAGACAACAGCCATAAATAAAGGTTAAGTGAAAAAATTATTTTTAGGTTCTTCATCATGCAGGACCTAGAGTTCTTTATTTATGTCAATTAATGACAGCATTAGTACGTAAAAAGGAGTATAAAAACTATAGTGTCCTATTCTGTTTTGGGTTCTAAAATACCATCCAACTATTACAAGATGAGCACAAAGATGAATGACTAAGAGTCACACTCTCAGAGCACTTTTCTTATTAAAATTTTAATAAGAACATCAGTAATTTGCACTAATGACTTCTATTTGTATTAGAGAAGACCAAACTATAAATTAGGAAGTAAATGAATACAGGGAATAAATATCTCAGAGATACTGCATTATGTTGTGTACTTTATTCTTTAATTGAAAATGGTATTTTATTTTAATTAAATTAATAATGATTATCATGCAACAGAATGTGTCTTGGAGTATGCCAAATAAAATAAAAGAAATTCAAACAATGGAATAGTAACTGTCCTTCAGCACAAAGGGACAGGGAAAGGACCATTTTTTGACCTTTGTGGCTTTCAGCACTTCACATCATAAGTTTGTTTCTATAAGTGAAGAGAATTATTTCCTAGAAACAACAGCAGAATTTTTATTTTTCCTGGAATAAGTACAATTCTGTCAAAGTGTTGTAAAAAATTTGGTTTGTATTTCTCAGAACTACCCAAGGAAGGCTTTTTTAACACAAATAATTTGTTCTCATATATATTTTCTATTTTCACCCTCCTTTGCATGATTGTTTTATTCTACAACATTGTATTTTCATACTGCTAGCAGACAAAGTATAGTAATAGAATTGCAACTGTCAAGAATACATTTATTGGCAGGAATAGTAAACAGTTAAATCTTTTTTCAAACTTTTCCTTCTGAGAAATAACATTTCTAAGTCCTACAACATTGTTTCAGCTTCTTGCCATGTGGCTGATACAATGAGCCTTACCAAGATTAAGAAAAGCTATAAAAAACACTGGAGGGTTTTCTTTGTTTTGTGTTTGTATTTTGAATAATAGGTGGCAAGACATGTTTGACATAAGACTGCAGAATGATTAAACTAAGGATTTGGAGTGCAGCTGCGCTGATGATATTTGGCAGCTTTATTGACACATTGTATTGCCTCAGGCTAATGGTTTTTGCAGTTTTTCAGTCATTTCTTGCAGTCTGTTTAGGGAGAAAGCACTTAGGCCTGCTTATGAGCTGGGTTTGTCTCTCAGCCTGCAGTGATGAACCAAAGCAATTGGCTCTGTTGGAGAGGAGGAACACAAGAGTCCAAACTGGGCCTCTTTTCAATGCTTTACATTAATATAAGTTCTTATTAGGTCAAATGTTTCTCTGAGAAGTGGCCAGATTTTAATTTCAGTTAATCTGATTATTTTTCCTTCATGATTCTTCTCCAGATTTCATTGAGACTCAATTTAAATGCATATTTGAGCTGTAAAAAAGGTGGTGTCCTGCCAAGATGTGGTTATTTGGATCATTGCCCTAAACTTGTGACATTTGCAGACCAAATTCTGGTGCAGCCCATCGGAGAGGTGTGACTGTCCTGGACAGTTCCAGGACAGTCTGTTCCCTGCACTGCTATTCCATGGCTTTCCTCAGGTGTTCCTAACCCAGTCTGTGCTGCTGCTTCCCACTGTGCCTGTGGTAGGGCCCCCCTTCCTGGTCACAGCAGAAATAATATTGAAATAATGAGTATTTGCTATGAAAAATTGGTTTGATGTGCTATTAATTGTTTTTCTGGCTGTCTGATGCACCTTGCCCACGTGAAGCTTGTGATCCAGGCTGTCCTTGCTGCTTGAGCTCCTTATGGGGTGGGAAAGAGCCTTGTGTTTGCATTTCTGACACCTGTGGCTCTGCTGATCACGAGGCCATTGCTGAACCATGGAGACCACTTTTAAAAATAGTTCTTTTGTGCCATGAGGCACAGGCATGTGGCATGTTCAATAGAAATCACAACAACTTGGAAAACTGCTGTTGCTGGGAGATATACAACTGATCCTGAGGTGAGGTTGTGTCATTAGATATATAATTCATATTAAACATCCCATCATTACTGCTCTAGAAAATGTTTTTTACTCAGTGGTTACAAATAAAAATGTCAGCCTGGCAGGAATTTGAAGCTTTTTTCATTCCCTTAACTTTGCACCACTTAAACTAAATGTTCATTCTGGTGTCCTGGCTTTATGAGTGATTTTTGGGGCCATTTGCTGTAATCTGAATTTTAGAAAGGCAGCTGTACACTGTAGAGTGACAGTTCTCACTGAGCTCCCCTGTCTCCCTGAAATGTTCTGATCTTTAATGTCTATAACTGTGCAGTCACCTGTGACTGAACCTTTGCCTTTTCCTCTTCATTGGCACCTGGGTTATGCCTTAGAAGGGCAATAATTACACTGGAGGTAACTTTGTGTTCCTGCATCTAAATCTTGCTGTTTGAGGACTCTTGGGGAGTTTTTACAGGCTCAGATCTTTGTGATAACTTCTTGAGGTGAATCAGAGCACACTTTGCTAAATCTCAAAACTTTTTGTGGTATTAAGTAGCAAATTATCTTTCAGAAACATTTGTAATCCAGAATTCAAGATGTGAATTTATGTGTAAAGTTTCCTTAGGGATTATTTTTTAAATGAAAGTTTTCATTGTTTTGGGTACCTTACAGAGAGGAATGAAAAGAATAAAAACAGTGAGTTTTTTACATCCACTGTTAGCATATTAAAAAATTCACAAAACATATTGAACCTGATCACAAATGGAACTGTGTTGTCAATACCAATCAAAGTTTCAAATGTTTTAAGTTCCCCAACCACAGATTACATTAGATAGTTTAAACTTGCCTGACAACTTTTAAAAAAGATATCTCAAAATGTTTATACTTCATTCAGAAGGTTTCCATATTTTCTAGATTTATTTAAGATATTTGTTTTATGTCCTTGCTCACAGTTAAATGCTAAAGACTTGGAAGTATTTGCTGCAGAGGATTTTGTCACTTTTATAGTTATAGAGGTGATTTTAACATGGAAAGAAAAGTTAGGTGACTTTTTTGACATCCTTTGTCCTTCAAACTGCAAATAAGGAGTTCATACTCTTAACTGCCTGATAAAAAAGACCAAATAAACAAAAAACCCCATCTCAACAAAACCAAATAATCCACCCTCTCCCCAAAACCAGAAAAAAATGCTAAAATGAACTATAATAGATGCAAGCTAAAAATCCATTTCCAAGCCAGAAATCAACTTTTTGGTCAAATGACATTTCTTACATTCCATTATATTAAAGGATGAAAGCTCTGCTTCAGTTTCTTCCTCATCTGAAAATGATTCTGAATGAATGAAACTGAAAATTCTTCCTCTGAAATCTGAGTTTGTGGTGACACCCTCACCATGAACTTTCTCTGCAGTCATTCTGCTTGGAGGAATTAGATGTGAGCTTAATTAGATTTAAGGTTAAGAAACCACCTAGTATAACACATTCCCAGAGCAGAAGCCTGCAATTTTATAGGACAGATTAACTTAAAGAATTTTACTTTATTTGGTAGAAATACTCCCACCTCCCCAGTACATTATTTGGAATAAATTTATTTCAGCACTTAAAGAAATGAGAATTATTATTTGAAGAAATAATTATTAATCCATCTCAAATCTTGAGAAGGTATAACTCAAATTTCTTATGTAACAGGATTACCTAGGAACTGAAATGTAATCCCTGTAATTATTAGCCTTTTAATTTCTAATATCCTTTCTTGTATTATTTAACATGTGAAGTGGCATGTACATTTGGGCTTTTTTTTTCAGAACTGAAACGAAACCCTCAAAACCTTGATTTGCTCTAACTATAGTATGTAATTTAATGAGTTTGGGATGTTTGAACTTCTAGAAATCATTAAAATGACAGCTTCAAATAAGTAGCTAAATATTAAATCCCACAAAACAGAATGAAATTAAGTCTTTTTAATACAACTCAAAATATTGGTTAACTTGAAAATAGTGATCTGATCCAATCCAAGCTGTTGACAAAACTGGGAGATTTTTTCTCTACCATTGGAAAGATGGTTGTGTCACAGCCACTGTAATTGTAGACTGTAACTAAAACTGATCTGAAAGTGTTTTTTTGTTAAGATTGAGTGTGAAGAGCTGTGGAAATAGTTTATACAACTCTAACATACTTTGACAACAGTGGAAGCTTTAATAACTGTGTACTTTGCTGACAGGAGTGAAAACCTCACACGTTTGTGTTCCACAACACCCAATATTGCTGATGTTTTGACCAATTAATTGTATTTTTAAAATTATTTCCCATGTTTAGTTAAGATAAATACTCTTAATTTAAAATCTTCAGTCAGTTCTGTGCTCTGATCCTTCAGAGCACTGTGACTGGTGCACCTCACAAATACTTTCCTGTGCTTCCACAGTGAAATTATTGGTAATTTCTGGTTTCATATTTCTTTCATGGGACAAAATGAGCGTTACAAACATGCTTTTTCAGAGATTAATGCTTTTACTCAATAATGTCCATATCCTCATGAGTCCTCAGCAACTGAGACAGAAGAAAGGGAAAGGCTGATGTTTGTTTGCTGTGTGGTTGCATAATTATTGTGTGACTAATGGGAAGGATTGTGCTCAGTAGGACTCATTTCACAAAAATTGGACTTTTATACAATTTGTTTACTCAGGCTGAGTTAACTTGCCCTGACTTTAATGTTTGCCTGAAAAGCTATTATTTCTCCTCTTAGTACTGCCAGTTACTATATTACAGTTATTACAATGTGTGCCTTATGTATTTTTATGGTGTCAGTCAACGTTATGGAAAGTTATCTGGAAAGATTTTTAACCTAGAGCATTCTGCCTGAAGGGACTGCAGGAAGGCTGATGGCCATATCTTTGGAAGGTCATTAAGAGGATTTCAAGGATTAAACCCCTTCTTTTTTGTCTGGGTGGAGATTAGTGGAGGAACCTGCACCAGTGGGCATTTGGTGTAATCAAACCTGACTGTGGAGCTGCCTTTGTGTTGTGGAGGCAGCTGGACAAAAGAGAGCTTAGTGCTGAGCCTGACCCAGCCAGAACAGGCTGTGTACAGGCAGGACTGACACATTCTGAAAATAAAAAATACAGGGCAGGCCTCAGGGAGGAAAGTCTGTGGTCAAGCAAGAGACAAAAGAAGACATTGTTATGTGCAGATATAGAATCTGTGAGGATGGGCAGAGAATATATAGAGAGATTAAGAATAGCTGTGGTTTAGTTAATTTTCAAGTGAGATGCTCATCTGTAGCCTTCCCACTTTGCAAATCTAGATATAATGTAAACAGAACAGTGTGTGCTGCAATCATTTGAACAGCACAGGAGAAATCAGAGGAGAAAATGAGGTACTCTGGTTCTTCTGGCTATTGCCTCAGTAAGGACTGAAGTGCAAAGGGCTTCTTTGATGGCTGGGGAGAGGGAGAATATTTGCCAGATCAGGAGTTTCATACAGGAAGTTACAGAAAGAAATGCTGGAAGGCCATGGGAAGATCTTTAAAATCAGAAGAATCTGGAAATAAAGAGATCAGCTGTGGTACTGAACACAAATGGCTGAGCATGGCTGCAGAATCACAGAGTGGTTTAGGTTGGAAAGGATCTTTAAAGATCACCTAATCCCACCCCCCTGCCATGGGCAGGGACACCTTCCTCCAGATTATGTTGCTGATTTCCAGTGATGGGGGCTCAGCAGAGAGGGTCAGCTCTGCAGTGCTGTGCTCCCAGAGGTGTGTGTTGGAGTGGTCTTTTGCTTCTCCTTGTGATCTCTGCATGAATATATGTATGTATATATATATATAACATATGTACATTACACATATGTACAAGAGAAGAAAGGAGAACACCCCTCCTTTCCAAGGTAACTTTCCCAAACTGCAGCTGTGTACAGTTTCTGCAAAAAAAAGTCCATTTCAGAAATAAAGGTTAAATATCCCAAGCTTTTCTCTGGCACAAGCTAGCTTGAAATATCTTCCTCTTCTGTCACTCAACCCTCTACAAATTGAATTGAAAGAGTTTGAAACTTTTTTATTTAACATCCTAGTAAAATGTTTCTGTTTGGAGTTATTAGGTGAAACCTCTGTCTTCTTGTTTTCAGATTTTTGAAGTTTTTGCTGCTCATTGTGAATTTAGTACTGAAGGTCCCTCAGACTTCTGTGTCTGGGGGATTCTGGCATATCTGGATTTCTGGGACAGTGATATAACTGTCCCAACATATGTTGACTTCTTTCTCAACATATTGTGCATGTCTTCTGCTGCTCCACCTTTACCTAAAGCTTAGACACAGCCTGGAAAAGACAAGATTTTAAATGGAGTGTGGCTTCATTTCTTGCTGAAGCTGGACCAGGGGACTCTGGTGCTGGCTGAAGGTCACGATGGAGTGTCTGAGGGATGTGGTTTATAGGTTTGTCTTTCTAGGCTGTCCAGATCAGGTTAGCCTGGGCTTTGTGTTCTGACATGGAATGAAAGCTTTAGAAAATTTGGTGTGGAATTCTACAGAATTCATGTCTGTGAAGGAATTCTTAATTATCTTTTGCCTAGAAATGTTTCTTTAAAATATATTGTAAAAAAAACCCCAAACCCCTCACTTTGAGAGAACTATTTTATGATAACACTGCTAACCTAACAGGTAGCAGTGCTGTTAATACTTAACAGCATTAAAAATAAATTAAACTGTCTTTAGAATAAGTGTGGTTTTCCACTTGAATATTGTCTCTAATAATATGTGCAGTTTCAGCTCATAATGCAACAATCAGAGTTCGAGTGAAAGGTTATCAAAGGTGACAGATCTAGTCTCATGATTTTCTAATTGAAATCAATATAATCTGTTTTTGTGCTCTCAGTAGTGTTCAATGAAAAATATCCCCAGCCTTAGGTGGGACAAATAAATAAATAAGGTTCTCAAATATTCCTCATTTTAGAGAATGCATTTTTCCTTGTTTGCTTAAGACCAGAATCTATCAGCTAAATAATCATTCCAAACAGATGCTGTTTATTTATTCTTTCTTTTTCTACTGTTTTCTCATATTTATGTATAAGAAGCTTTACTACTATCTAAAAACTCATAATCTGTGAAACTGATGAGAACGGGAAAATTCTCAAGGGGTAGGAAAAGCTACTGTAACAGAAATAACATTTGTCTCATTTTGGAATTCAACATCCAAATTCACTGCCATCATATTTCAATAAAAGTGAATTTATATAAGATGAGAACTAATTTATATTTTCACCATCAGAAATTAGTGAACTATTAGCCATAACTTTGATTTAAACTGGATGAAGATATAAAAGGGTGAATATTTCTTCTTCATATATCAGATTTTTTAATATCCTGTATAAAAGAATATTTAATGATTGTTTACTGAAAGGTTTTCAATGGAATATAGGAACATTGAAGAGGGAACTTTTGTTTCATCTGTGTCAGTCCTGCATTCCTGCAGGGCAGTAAGTTTTTGAACTTCATCTTAAAACTGGTTATTTTGCTTTGCCACCAGTATTTTTACTGAAACAATGTCCCAAAGCTTGACTTATCTGAAAAGTAGAACTTTTGAAAAGTTTATTATGAATGGTTTAAATTAATATATTCTTAAGCATTCTTGATAACAACCGCTGTGTTTTATGGATGAACAGAATTATAGAAAAGGAGGGGTTACTCTGAGAACCTGCCCAAAGCAGGGACAACCTAAAAGCTGATTCAAATTCTTCATGGCCTTGTCACATCTGTTAGATGAAGCTTTATTTTGATACTTTATCACTGAAGGTTGTTATACTTATTTCAGCTGGACTTGTAGGATGAGATATTGAACTCCCTGATTATGTCACAAAGACCGCCTCGGTTTTCAAAAAATGTTTTCTCTCCATTACACCTCTCTTAATATTTCTTTATAGAATAACAATTGTTTTGTGTGTTTTGCTATTAAAAATCTTGAAGTGTGGGTTCTTTTTCTCTAATTAGTAAAGATGTGGATTTTCCTTATGCATTTGAGAGAGCAGTTTGACTTTGAGCTAGCTCACCAAACAAAAATCTATGTATGCTGCACAAGCTATACTGAGCTTTGTGACACTAAATAATTGTCTAATACATCCATAAATTTGGTGAGAGTTTCAGGCAGAATTGATGCAGGTCTATTGTTTTAAAATAGCAATGATGCTTTGACAAGCAGCCTAGAAAACATAATGGATTTTAGAACAGCCTTTGTTTGTTACATTGTCTGATGTATAGATTTTATTTATTATTACTTTCTGAGGCTTTTTAATATATATATTGAGTGGAAATATAGTAGTGTCAATGAAATTAGCATTACTTTAGCCTTTTGAGGTTGGCTTTTTCTTTTGCCATGAAATAGGTAAAAAACCATATTTAAAGGAAATAAATACTAGTGAAACAAAGGTCTTTCATACATTTGGATTACACCAAAGTGCTTGCTGGAAGAATGATAGAATTTAAGATGTAATTGAAAAATAAAGTGAAAGATACTTTCCATAGAATAGATAGGAAATAATGTTCATGACTTTGGAGTATACAAAGCAATAAAAGGCTTTCATGGGTGATTAAATGCTGAAACGAAGCTAAGATATTTGATCACCGTGCAAGTAATTTATTTCAACACTATGAAACATGATTCCTATTATAAGACAAGATAAAAGAAGATACAACAATATTTTTCTTCTCTTGTGAAGGTCAGGTAGAACAATTAATAATGGGGAGACCAGATGGCTCAAGGGACAGGGAGTGAGCTTAAGATTGTTCTTTTAAATGTGGAACATATCAGTCATAAATAACCTTTGGTATCTTCTGTTTTCCTACCATATGCAAAGCAAGGCAGTTTTATCAGTCCCTTTCTCTTGGAAAGTGTTTGCAGCCTCGAAAGTCACTCTTGTGGTTGGCACACTTGATCCTCTTTCAGCAAAAAGACTAAAGAGTTCTCTGACAGTGTCAACTGGGAGTGAAGGAAATGAATTTATGAACTCAGATTTGTGGAATTAGGTGTGCACAGTTGCCCACATATATTTGCAGACTAACAGACCATGTGTAAACACAGATGTATTCCAGGCTTCGGTTCATCTCACTTAAAATTTTTTGGCTCATATCCTGTTTTCTTTTGGGGATTTAACTGTTTGAAAGTAGTCTTTTATACAACTGGGTATCCAAATACCTGAGTTATAGATAACAATGTGAAACTGCCACCGTAAACCACAGTGGGTTGATTGATAGAAAGATAAATAGCTTTGTAAGTAAATATATTTGGGGGGGTTTGTAAATCAAACAGTAAAAAAGTTAAAATTCCAAAGCCTCTTGTCATTATAGATGCTGGCAATAATTTAAGGAATATTTTAATACTGTCTATTTTATACAATTTCTACTACTAAGGAACTCTCTTGCTGAACTTTCCAAGTCATAAGAATGTCTCCCATGTCAGTAATCAGGACTGTGCATAGAATCTTAATGGGCAGTTTTGTACACACTCATGTTACTACTGTACTATTAATTATTCTGCTATATTTGCATACATAAATATCTCTAGTCAGTAAAAAAGTTCATTTACAAGAAAATGTATCAGAAGGCCTAACAGATTTCCACCACCTAATACTTTAGTGGGGCAAAGAAACAGTTTTACTTGGTTTTGTGCAGTTAATCATATTTTAGTTTGCTTGCACTTTCATTGCAGGCATCCTCAGGTTGTAAGTATTGTGTTTCTGTGACTTTTCTTATCAGGTGAAGAGCAAATTTTGCATGTCAAAACCAACCTTTTTTATTTTAAAAATGAGGATTTTCTCCAAAGCAACAAGCCTTGACATTGACAGTAAGAAGCATTTAATAAAAAAAATGATTGCTTAGTCCAGAAGACTTTTATTGTGCAGATTATAATGTCTTGTTATAATGGGAAAGACAAGTTTTTCTTAACCCAGAGTTCTGTGTTTGGAGTAGCTTCTACTTTGTTCATCTACCTTATCCTGGTAATTATCAGAGCCCAAACTGTAGTAAATAATTCCATGTTTCTTTTCTATTCCAAGCCTTGGAGTTCCTTAAAACTGATGCTGCTACAGCTGCAGAAGCTGTTCTAGATGAGTCATGGAGTAAAAAACATTGAGGTGGAATAAACTCAGCTTCTGTGCACAAGATCTCAAGATCTATTCCCTTCTATAAAATTCCAAATGCAAGAAAGTTCATGGTTCAATCTTAACCTTGGCAGGACAAAGTGATTTATTTTCTGCCTTTTCAGGTCTACCTGGTGCTTTAAGTTGTGTTTGGATATTTCTTAATTTTCTGTCACCTCTGACTTTGGCAAATGATCTGTACATTGTGCAGCAGTGACAGGTCCTCCTGTTAGATGACTGATGTATTTTGCCTTATTGTATCTCCATGATTTAATTTCCTTTTTCTATGTTAAATTGCTTTGAGTGAAGGATGGCAGAGTGAACTGTTGGAGTAGTGAATGTAGGCTTACCTCTGATATGCAGCAATATTGCTAAATTCTACTGCCATTTTCTCACTGTGCAGCTCTGGCATTCAGTACAAAGCACTACCTCTGTAATTCTTATGAAATATTGAACAAACTTAGCCATATGAAAATATTCAAGATGCCTGCAACAACTTTACTGAAAGGTTAAACCCCATCTTTAATGCAGTTCTCACTTTTCCTGAAGGCTGAGATAAAAGTAGAAAGGGCAGTTTTCTTGATTCAGTTCACATGGCAACATGTTTATAAACACTTGTTTCTGAACAGAAACAATTATATTTGAAAAAAAAAATAAAAAAATTTGCATTTTATTATTGTGTACCCTCTGGCAAAAAAAAAAAAATTAAAAAAAAAAGCAACAAAAAACCAAAACTGTTGCTTAATAACCAGTACCATAATTTTCTTAGGCAAATGTAGGAAGAATGCAGAGTATCTAACAATAGATGGAGGTGAATAATCATACATTTGACATAATAATACCTCAAAAGGAATCTGGATGATGGGATCCATGATTACTTACCACAGATTTTACATGAAAGCATTACTTGGTCATCTGCCTGAGGTATCTTTCAGTGCAGTAAATTATGGTAGGGACATTACCTTGTCCTTGACTGGGAAGGTGGATTTGCATCCCCTGCACAGAAGTGTGGCATTTGCACTAAACCTTGGAAAGAGCAGGAACTTTTTGCCACTTGCATGAAATACCTCAAGTCCAGGCTTTCCTGTGGTCTTGAAGCATCACAGATTGCAGGAGAAGGAAATCCTCACTGGTAAAATACTGGTGGGAAGAGGAAAATCTGAGGGCTGTATGTAGCATTTGATGGTTTGATTGTGTTGGATTTGCCAGGTTGTGATTTCACCTGGGAATCTCAGCACTGCAAGGGATCACCACACACAGCCCGTGGCTCTCAGGGAAGCAGCGAGCCCTGGAATGTTCTTTTGCAACAGCTCTGATTTAGCTGGTTTGAGGTCTAATGCCACAGGTTCCTGTGGTAGATGAGCATTTCAGCTAATTTTAGTGCTCAAGGACATCTCTGCTCTCAGTTCTCCCTTCCAGCCTCTAAACAAAGATGACATTCATACTTGGGGAGTTCTGACATTCACATTTATTACGAAATTCTAATTGGAAACGACTGTTTCTCAAGGAAAAGTAAAATCCACAAAAGAAATAAGTAAAGAGGATAATAGTGCAGTACTGTGATGGTTTAATTAATGTTAGGCTAACCTTAGGATGTCGCAAATGTCATTTTCTATTGGCTGCACTGGGACTGAGCTGGGTTTTAGCCCACAGCAATGTGCGGGCGGTGGGTGGGCAGAGCACTCAGAGTGTTCTGCCTGAGGGTCATGCTGCAGTTCTCCAGTGCCTCTTCTTCTTCTCCCAACACCCTGTGGCTCAATAGACATTTTTTTCTTCCTTTTCTACTCTTGCTGTTTCCCAGTAGTTGCCCATGGCTAATCCAGAGGCTGCCATTGGCATGGAAACAAGTTTGAGTACCTGATAGAAGTAGGTGTGTTTAATTAGAATATCTGGGTTAGCTGGTAGTTTTTTGGTGGGTTTTTTTTTGTCTTACAGAGTTCTTTGCATATATCTTGTACCTAATAATAATTCTTAGCACTTTTACAACATTTGCAATTTTCACAACACTGTACAAACATTGTTTAATTTATCCTACCTGTCTCCTGTAATGCAGATATTGAAGTGGCAGCTCACATGAAAGCCTGGATCCTCCGGGCCTTCCTTTCTGCTTTTTCCCTTGCCCTCAGAGATCCATATTTACCACAATCCCTCAAAAATCTATTAATTTCCCTCTTTAAAAAATTGCCAAGGAAAAAAACCGAGGCTGTGCACAAATATTTTCCTTTTCCCACCTTTATCCCGCTATTTTACATTCTTTACAAGGTGCTTTTCCTCCCATCTCTATTTCTGACGTATTTTCTTCCCACATGAAACCCAGACCTAATCTCTGATACTGCAAGTTGGTATTGCACCTCTTCAAACTTCACCTCTAAGCTCTGAGTTAATGCAAAAACCTGCTCAATATTTCTTCTGGTGCAGCGCTGCCTCCAAGACATGGGGAGGATGACAAGGCATTCTTTTCTCTTTTTTTTCTGGGGGAAGGCAAGCTGCCACAAGAATCTCTGTGGATCAATAAAGCACAATTTATGTAAATCGCAGCAGCTGTCTCCCTTAAATTAAACAAATGGAGCTGGTCCAGCACGCAGTACTTCAGTGGCCCTTTCCATTTTGGGCTTGCTGAAAGTTTCCCTGAGCAACTGAGAGCTCTACTCTTGCTTCACCTTGGGACTCTGGCAAGTTAAGAAGTGCAATTGCCTGTTTTTTTTCTCATCATCTGCAGCTTAGGTTGGAGAGTGCCTTCTGCACTATCATTTGGATTAATTAATTCACATTTTCCTGTGCTATTTTGCCATTCTGTCCACAAAACCGGGTCTCTAAACTACTGCAAAGATAATACAATATATGTGTCATTTCACTTCCATTACTCTTAGGGTCCTTCTAGGCACTGACATCATATTTGCAGCTCTTATTCATGTGTTCAGTTTGAAATCTCATATTTGATTTTAAGATAATCATATTTTCATGAAAGTGCACACAACTTCAGTTCCATCTTAGCTCAGTAAAATTTTTATCATACTGTTATTGGAGTAGAAATTATTGGAACAGCTCTGGAAACTTGCCAGCTAACAAACACTGAAGCTTTGAGGTATTCAGTCATTTTACATAATATGCTGAGGTAAATTTATGTAGACTTTTCTTGCAAATTGTAGTAGTTTTCCAATTATTTTCTCCCCAACTGAAGATGTTTGAGGAAAAGATTTAAATGTTTTTATGAAATGCTAAAAAAGAATTTAATGTGGAAAAGGAATAAATTTAAAGGCTTACTTTACTGCTTAGATAAATGAGGGGAATGCAAAGGAGAATATCTGTGATATGGCTGGAGAAAATAATTTTTCTGAGCATTTCCAGGCTCCAAGTCATGGTTTTGGCATTTCTGGGTCCCAGTCCTCCTCTCTCTTTTTTTTTTGACCTTTCCCCCCAGCTGATACATTTGTGTCAGATTTCTTCTAAGGATTCTCTTCATAGGTAATCTAAACACTGCTTGCAGTATCTTATACATGACATTGTTCTTGGAGCCCCTTTGAACAGTTAATTTTTGGGTTTCAGACACTAATAAAGGGACTTGGAATATGTTAGACTGACCTTACAACCTTCTTGAGCTGGAGATCCTCAACTCAACTTGCAAATCTCTGCAGTCTCCTGGTAACAGCTTGTTCTGAGCTCAGACTTGCAGAATCCAGGATCTGAGATAAACCTTTCCACAAGCCCATCCTTCCCTGCCCTGTGTGGGCAAGATCCCACGGTTACAAATGCTTTGGGAAGCAGGAACAGGTTTGCTTGTCCTGCCTGAGGCAGATCATTTCCAGCAAGCAGTGGGGATGGTTTTTATCTGTAGATACCAATAAATGCATAGACAAGGAGGGGTGGATGGCCCAAGTCTAAGAGTGACCTTCAAAGTCAGCCTTAACTGACTCTGCAGGCATAGATTGAAGTAACTAAAGAATATATTACAAAACATGTGAAACTTATTATGTCTTGAAAACAGCATTCATAAATGCAAGACCATATGAAAAAAGGAAGATGGGATACACAAGTCTTAGAATTTAGGGCCCTATTATGGCAGAAAACATGATAAAGGTTGTTTTTAGTTTAAAGTCTATCTTAAAATAAACTTGGATTTTTCCAATAGTTGCTTAGAGTGATTATATTTTTTTGTTTTGCTTTCAGAACAGAATCATGAATAATGAAATAGAAATGTGTGGAAATATTATTAAAACTAACAGTAAAATTTGGTTTCTGTTTAATATAAATGTATGTAGCCAACAAAGGGAAAACCACTGATTATTCTTATACAATCTTAAGTAGTTATTAAGGTGCTGAACCTTTTAATAAAGAACTAGATTATTTTTAGAGCGAGCGCAAAGTAACAAAACCCCTTTAACAAATTATCCTTAGGAGATTGTTAGAGTTTTAATCGGTTTCTTGTACTTAAACTCATTTTCCCAGCATGATGTACACTATCTGTGGGAGCTTTTCATAAGAAATTCACACTATGATTAAGGCACCAGCTATTTCAAGTGAAAACATTGTGAAATGTTACTATTGTTTGGGCAGTTGGAACTGAAATGATTGAGTGAAGGATGATAGTTATGCTGCAGGCTAATTACATGGCTAATGTCTTTGCTTTACATATCAATAGATGCTTCTAGAGATGAGCAATAACTGAGACTCCATTATCAGTCCAATACAATGCACTTAAATTAGCCACCATTTATGAATACTATTAAAATAAGAGCTGGCTAGTGCTTAGTGATGTTGCACTTGACATGTATTTCCTTATCAGTCTGTAGATGCTGGGTATGGTGTACCAGTTTTGACATAGTCAGAGAAGATGTTTTTACAACATTTTGCTGTTAACTATGTATTGATTAAAATCACAGGATTTTTCAAGGAGGTAAGAGATCAAAAAAGGCCATCAGAACAAAGGAAAAATGGAATTAGAGGTAATTGTTGCCTTTGCAAATGCAATAGAAATTAAGTGTGGTCAGTGAGAGGTTTCCTAGCCAAACAATGAAGTTCAGTGGAGTAATGCTAATGGGTGCTCTGTCTCAACTTTTGATACAGAATATTTCAAGCTGACCAAATTTTCAGCTTTAAAGTCAAAATGAAAGACATCATCCCCTGTCTGAAAGTGTCTGAAAGTGCTTGTTGTAGGTTTTCATGGATATTTAAGGAGTTCCTGTGCTTGGTGAAAGGCTTAACACAGATTTTGTGTTAAGCAAGATATTGTCTCTTTGGCATTGCCTCTGAGTTCAGTGTGTGTGGGAAAAACCACAGGAATGTCATGAAGGCAGCACATGGATTAAAGAGAATTAGATTTTGCTGACAATATGCCTCTTCTAAGTGTCAGCTTAACTGTTTAAAAGCAAAGATTAAAAAGGTGGGATTAATTATTAATTCCTACTAATCACAGAGTTCTTATTAGTCTGCTGTCCCCTTCTCTGAATTTGGGCAGCTCCTCATATGGGACACTTCCCATCTTTTGACAGTAACTCTGGAGCCTGGAGATATCCAGAACTGATTGATGTCTGGTGACAGCAGGCTTTTGTCACCTACTTACACAGCATCTATTCTCCAATAATGTACAGTTTATAGACCAAACTATCAATCTTCAAAACAAATGTAATATATGCAGTGCTGTATAGCTGTGTAAGCTGGAGAGAACATAAAGTGTACAGTCAAATTTTTCAAAATGCTTTTTAAAGCAAATGCTCAGAAAAGTATTATCTAATTAAATACAATCAATTTATAGCAAATGTTGAAATACAGTAGATTTCAACTCCTTACCTTAAAAGTTAAAAAAAAATAAAAAAATAAAAGCAGCATCTCAGTTGTGTTTGAAGAATGAGGCCTGGGTGTTTTCCTTGCTGCCACTGGGCAGAAAAAGGTGCACATAAGAAAAAACAATCAAAATAATTGCTCTTTGAAATGGCACAAAGCAAGGAAAGGTACATTGGTGGCACACACAAATGATAGACAAGTACTGTGAACCTTTCCTTGAGAAAAGAGCTGCTCTACATGTAGTTTATACATTACTGTTTAACCAAAATCTTCATTTAAGACTGCTGGAACAGAATGATGATTAAATTATCTTTTAAATGTATATTTGATTAATTGCAGCATTTGTCTTGTTGCCTTTTACAGCAAGGTTTAGGACTGTTAAACACTCGTTGTTACAATCATCTTGTTTCACTTATGTTAGCTGATATTAATATCAACTGATTTAACTGTTTATTTTTCCCATCAGTTGTTTTGTTTTTAATCAGTTTTGTGTCATACTTATAGATAAATATGGCTTGTGAATGTAAGCTTGCTTGCTGTCTAGGATGCCTAGACCACAGCAACTCCTCCTGAATACAAAATTGCAAGTACAGGATGCATCCTTTACGTCATGCCTGAGTCTCAGGTAGCAGGTAAATGTGAATAACCTGCGGTATAAATGTCAATGTAAGAGTAAACACAGAAATATTCCTTGGCCACCTGCATTTTTTAGGCACACAATTGCATGCAAAAGTCTAAATCGAGTTACTTTTCTGTTTTAACCTATGCAAAAGGAAAGCTTACTCTTTTTATTTAAGGGTAGAGCTGATTTGAACCCCTATGATTGCATTCCTAAGAAAGATTATCCACACATTTTTTCCAATAGCTCCATACATTTTTTCCAAACATTCCAGTGTACTTCAAAGTCCTGCCTTAAGTGCAGATAAGTATTTTCTCCATTTCCATGTACCATGGTTTAAACCAAATGTTAAGATCTTATTTCAGTTTGCAGATAAGTCTCACCTCACCTGAGACAATACTGATATTCCTACTTTAATGCATGTCAAACTTGCTTTTATTTAGTTTCTTTCTTTTTCACAAATGGCTATACAGCCTGTAGTGAGCATCTCTAAAACCTGTACAGTTTTTCTTTGCTCATACAATTAGAATATATAAGCATAAATGACCTCTGCAATCCTCTGCATGTGGAGGTGCCTCATGCTAGTTAGATGTGATTATTGCTTCTTTCTGTTTATCTCATATCTGATAAAAGCACCAACTTCTGTTAAATCAACATCAAAAATGTTTGTGGCCTCTCTTTTGTATGTACTTCACGTTTGTTATCTACATTTAGTTTCTTCTCAGTTTTCCTGGTGAAATGAGTAACTGGATGGCCTCCAGGATCCCCTCTTGGAAAAGTTTAGTGTTTTTACTTCATCATGGATACAGCAGTGGATGTGACAGTGAAACACGTAATAAAGTTTCAAATAACTTCAAAGCTGGTGGCATTGTGCACATAGTCAGGATAATTGAGCAGAAATATATCTATCTGGCTATCTAATGCAACTCCACATATATAAGTTTTCTTTTCCTGTGCCCATTACAGTTACAATTGCATTTCTTTGTATCCTTTCCTGCACTTAAGGAAATTGTCCCCACCAACATGTTATGTAGCTGTGAGTAAATTCCTGGCAGGGACAAGCATTTGGGATTATCTGAAATATTTTTGAAAAGTAATGAATTCAGTATGAGGCTTAAATTTGTCTGAATTGATTTTCTGACAACATTACCAATGATGTGCATTATATAAGTTTTTAGTTATCATTTTGTTATTGTCTTTTCCATGTGACCCATATGTGGAGAGCATTATTGTTGGCTCTCTGGTAAGCAATTGTTGGTACTCATTTTCCTTTAGTTCTCATCTCTTTTATAGGGGATACTTTAAATTCAAGAACACATTATATTTTGCACAGACAAAAAAAATTCATGTGCTGCATTATAGTCTTCACATATTCCCATCCAATCTATGAAGAACAAACATGGATAATAATGTCAATCCTCATTCTGTGAGCATAGTAAAAATTCTTTATATTCATGGAAGAGGTAGTCATGGTATTCCAGCTCAGAGGTGACTGTACTTAGGTCAGTTTACCTCTGCCTGTTTATTAATCAGATAATCTGCTGGTTTTGTTAAGAGCTGCTCAGATATCAGAATTCTTAGTCTGCTAGCTTTGAGGATCACTTCTATTTTGTTTAATTTAATGAACGAATTAATTAATGTATTGCCACTGGACAACATAGGATTCCCTCAGCCAGCAGCAGAATATCCACCCCAAACCCAGCAGCCCAAGGGTGGTTTTGTGTGAGAAGAGGCTCAGTCTTTGCTGTGTGGCAGAGCAGTGGAGAGAGCTCCTGGCCACTGCTGCTCAAAGCATCCATTTAATGACAGACACCAGCGGAGCAGTGCTTTGCATGAGCAAGCAAGGAAGTGTCACATCAGCTCCTTGATGCAGAGGGGTGATTTGTCTGGGGAACTGGTGTGTTTTCCCACGGAATAACAATATCTGTGATTCATCTCCTCTGCTTTAGAAATACATTGGCAAGTCCTATTGGCAAACATTCCTCACAAAGTCTGCAGTGGACAGTCGAGGGTTTGATCTTTGTGCCTGCAGTGGATCAATGGAATTGGCTATTCAAATGCCACAAAGTCTTTCTTGCATTTCTTATGTTTGTAATGCTCCAGAGCAAGACAAACTATGGAGGCTTTTTGGGAATACTTCTCAGCAGAACTAAGATCTGTCAAGGAATGGCTCTTTCCATGGTGAGCTGCAGTTTTTGACTGCCATGTTTGTGCTCACTGCTCTCAACCCTCTAAGCTGAACAAATCCTGGATCCTCAACATTTCTTTGTGTTTTAAGTTCTCCAACACCTTAATCATTGTGGTGGTCTCCTACTGGATGCCTGGCAGGTTTTCAGTGTCTGCCATGACCTGGGGAGGACCAAATTACATATCTTATTGCTGGTGGGGCTGATCTGATCAGATCAGCAAGTGCTGAGCAGAATGGGGTGTCTATTTCTCAATTAATTGCACATTTTTAAGAATCTTGTTTATTGCCTAAAGCAATGTACTGTTGTTGTTGTCTAAGTATTAACTGATGTGTTCTAATGTGAAGACTTCTTGTGAGTAGATCTTGAGGGTGCTTTTGTATGTCATGAGAAATATTATTGCCACCTTACAGATGGGGAGCTGAGCCATTCCATGGCAAAGAGATTTTTGAAAGGTCATCTCACACACTGAGTCTGGGACACATGCAGGTATTGGCTCTCCCTCAAGTGTCACACAGAAAAGGTGCTAAATCACATGAGAAATCAACCAGTCTTCTGGTTCTTTATGAAAAATATATTTTTAAAACTATCTGACAGGTATACATGGTAGAATAGCCTGAGATCACAAGATGATCCTTTTGCTTCTGGTGCAGATTACTACATGAGTTCCTATCATACCAGATTGATTTTGTCTTGTTCCTGTCCTCATAAAACAAATATGTAAGAAATCATACTATCCAAGTATCTTCCTTCTCAAAACACCTTATTCTAGTATCTAAGAAATCAACTGTGACAACTTAACAGCAGCTGCCAGCCTTGCCTGTGTTGTAAGGGCGTACGAAGTGTATTCCAAAAACTGTATTGGTTCAAGATTAACTCCTACTTTTATAACTTTTATAATATACTGAGATATGGGGGGGGGAAAAAAAGGAAGGAAAAGAAGGAAAGAAAGAAAGAGAGAGAGAAGGAAAGGAAGGGAAGGAAGGGAGGAAGGAAGGAAGAAAGAAAGAATGAAAGAGAAAGAAAGAAGGAAATAAAGAAAGAAAGATCTCCCCACACAGTACTTCCTGTGACTGACTATAAAACTTTAGTTGGAATTATCAGTGTCAGTTTGGTGAATTACTCCACTTAAAATAGAAACAGGTCACATGGATTATAATAAGATTCTAAATGCTTTGGAGACAAGTGCTGAATGGAGCTTCACCCTACAGAAATACACTTGTCTACCAAGAAATAAATTAGCTTTGGATTGACCAGAACTCCTGGACTGCAGCACTGTGCAAATGAGAACATGCCAAGCACTTTGGGTGCAACTGTACAGCACATTTAATCTTTTTAGCCTGGTTCTGTGGCTTGTAGCCACATTCTATTGCTCCCTGAACTGGTGAAATAAAAACACCAAGCCCACTGTTTGATCTGTCTTTCCCTTTTCTCCCCACTGTACAATTCCCAGTGCAGCATAAATGATTTACATTGGTGGTTTGGGGGAGTGGCTGTGGGTCTCAGGCTCCTTCAGAATCCTTTCCCTAGCTCTTCTCTCTGTATTTTCTGTCTCCCCTCCAAGCTCTGATGGGCAACAGGCATAAAATGTCCACTCAGCTCTGTTTTTAATCTGAGCCACATTTTCTGATACACACATAATTTAGTCATCATCATCAAGAGGAACTCTTCTTCTCACAAAAGAAGTTGCCATTATAGTGGAAAAACTATTTTAAGTGTGATGAGAGACCATGACCATCATGCACAGAAGGACAAATTACTACTTACTTAAGCAAGTTGAACGGAATTTAGATTAAGGAGAGGAGAATAACAACAGGAAATTACTATTGAGGGTGATCATATGAGGAAAAATACTTGGTGAAAATTATTTTCATTAAATATAAATGTGTTAGACTCAGCAAGATGTATATAACACTTCCCAAATAAAGTCAGCTTGCTATGATTGAACCAAATAAATATACATTAGTATGCCTTTCTGATTAATCTAATTTAAATGCAAACTAAATAGCCATAAAAGCGAATATTTTTTAGAAATCTCCCATCTAAAAGAAAGTTTTATCTGGCTAGACTACAGACTTGGGAAGTATGCTTTCAAAATATTATAATCTTTTATTACATTTAAAGTTTATAGGAAGTGCTTCCTGGAGGAAAAATTTTTTGGCCATTTTTTGTAACTTCACACCAATCAGTTTGTTTTCAGCACATGAAAGTCAGAGGAAACACTGAGGGAAGGATTTGAGATGTCCTTTATTCAGCTCTGTTAGGGTCCTGCTAAAGTCTCATTTGACATGGGAAAACCATCCTCTAAGCAGGTTAGGGATTCTGAGCAGTAGTTTTTGTTTTTTTTTTTAAACAAATGTACTGCTAAAATTAGTTTAGGAGGGAATAAAAATAAATATTAAGCATGGAAGTTTTTTGAGGGTCAAAAACTTGTCAGTGTCCCACCCAGGTCCCCCACCTGGCTGAATGAGAGATGCCAGCTCTTTCTTCAGAATCTCTTTTACACCACCACTAGAGCAGCCCTAGGGATGTGCTCTTTGTGCCTTCTCCCCTAGCTGCAATTGTAGAATTGTTTCAAATCATTAATTTAATTAATTTAGCCATGTGAAATACAGAATTCCTGTGGTAAGCCCTGACTCCCTCACTTTGCTGTCCCAGGGGAAAGGCTGAATCAGCCACCTCTTATTCAAATTGTAACAATATTCTGTTTTGAGAGCATTACCTCAAATCTCCACATTCTCTTTAGACTTATTTAAAAATATTCTCAGCACAAGCACCACGTGTATGTCCAGTGCTGGCTATTATTAGGAAGCTATTATAATAACAATCCTATCAATAAACAATGGCTTTCTTTAGTCACACTCATAAGATCTGAGCATGATAGTTCTGCTTACTAGATCCTGGGAAGTGAACTGCCCTCTCAGTATTTATTATCTGATTTATTATCTTTTGTCTGCCAGAGGCAGCCCTGAAGGCAACATCACCTCCCCAGACAGATATTTACCTGAAATCTCAGGCTTTAGCCCAAGATTGGGGTGTTGGTACAGCTACAAGTGCAGTTGCTTCTTCTGAAGAAGAAGAGATGCTAAATAGATGAAAGAAGGACTATGGAGACAGGTTTTCTGTGGGCAGGTTGCAAAATTACAGAATCATTGACAGAATGTGCCAAAGGTATTATTTTCTTCATTTAGAAAAAAAAAAAAACCAACCAACAAAAATCAGCCCAATGCTATCTTCAATAAGAAGTACAGAGATTAAAGGAGAAAGAATCAGTGTTTCCATTTTGCCATTACAGAGATAAATGCAACAAATTGTTTTGTCAGGAAGCCTGTGTCATATTTTGTGTTTTGTTACATGTTTCTATGTGTTAGAAGCAGTGGAAAGTTGTGTGGCTCTTTCACACTCAAAGCAGGAATATAATCATGGGTCCACAGTCACATTTCTACTCTCCAAAAACTTACTAAAAATCTCTACTTTATGAATATTTTTAGATTGGGTGAAACTGTAATATAATTATGGAATTGTCTCTTTGCAGCTATTTATAATATCCCGTCTTTCAGCCTGAAAAATCCATGTGTTTGAAGGGATTTAGGTCTTCAGGGATGTCAGCTGTGACTGGAGCTTAAAGAGATATCTATCTGTGTTTAATTGCTCCACTCCTAGACCTGCATACATGAGTACTGTGGGACAGGACACTGACTTCTTTCTTTCCATAAGAAAGAGGTGCAAGACATTTTGATATTTTTGGTTTTGTTTTCCCCAAGAACTGACAAAAGATAACCATTTCCACAAAACAGCACAGAAGAGAGGCAGGAGGGAGGAGGTAACACCAAACATGGTGCTTGGTACCAGTATTTGTCATTAACTCCTACCGAGTGTGCTTAGCACTTTTAATATCAATGATACTGTTTTTGTTGTAGGGATGATAAATTTTGTATTAAGAAATTGCTTTTCATCCAGCATTTCATAGTTCTTTACAAAGTTGGGAAGTATACTTTCCTTCCACAGATGTTGTATTTAAAGCTGGGGGTTGTGTTCACTCAAAGTTGCACAGATAATGGATAGTGAATTAGGAAGAATGCCACTTGATTGCTGCTTATCTACCCTTTTTACAAGAGAGATACTTTCTAAAAAAATATTTTTGTGTACAGTAATATGCAATAACCTACTTTTAAGGCATACTATAACTTCAAAACCTGCATGAGCTGATGAGAGCACTTAAAAAGCATTTATATCTTTATTTTTTTTTTGAGTGGCCTTGCTAAATCTTTCCAGATCTTTTCAGGAAAGTCTTGTCTTTTTATACTCAGAGAGGGCTTTAGGGAATAACGTTACAAAAGTTTTTCCTGATTAAAATAGTCCTGCCCACTGTTATAGTAAATTATGAAGTAAATTGTGTTCCAGTTGAATGTCTTCAGAGTGCCATGCTTAATTGGTTTTTTTCAGTGTTCACCTATATGTTGAGTGGTGTTTAAAAACAAAGAGGTTAGATTTATGTAGTCTGTATGGCATGAAAGGCTTTCCTAAGAGGGAAGACAGCTCTGTAATGAAGAGCATAACTCCCAAACGCTTAAAATATTCCTGTGTTTAATGTCTGATCTGACACACGTGTATAAAATTAATAATTGCTTGAATTTTGAACAATGAAAATACAGGGGAAATTACAACATAACAAAGGCAAACTATGCAAGTGAAAGTATCAGCTGGAAGAATAATAGCTTTATTTGACAGTGTTTTGACATCATTGATGTACTGTTGTCACTGGAGACTTCCCTTTCTGTGTTTGTGATATACTATTTCAATCCATATTATCCCAATAGAATCACAAACATTGAAAAGATCTGATGTGTGATAGTCTCTTACTAATATGTGAGTTGACATGTTGATTGTTCTTTCATATCTGGGACTTTTGAGATTTCTGTTTAAATACAATTCGCCAATACTAATAAAAGATGCACAGTTGACAAAGGGGATACAGGTGTTCTGGAAGTGATTAGCATGTAAAAAAGCAAAGTGGCTTTTCTACTCCATATTGTGGAAAGTAAAAGTAAAAAGTAAAAGTAAACCAAGTGCATGATTAATGTTATCTACAGCAGTTCCCATGTTATACTAATGACAAGTTTATTATTCTCATTGAATAGGCCAATAATGCAAATCTGGATGCAAGAGACCTCTTGAAATCTAAAACTTTAAGGTTTCTATTTTTGGGAAAGGCACATAATGGTTGTAATTATTCCTAATTTTTGTATGGCTCTGTTAGTGGGTGTTTTTTCCCCAATAGGCAAACACTCATGAGAACAAACAGGTCTGGGGGAAAAGGGAGCCACAAAAGCAGTGGGAAAATATTCCTTAGGAAAATGTAAAAAAATTAACAGTTACTGCAGCTCTCAGCCAAATGGACTGACCTGTCCAGGAGATGTCTGTGCAAGCCCACAGCTTCAGCCTGGCAGTGTTTGCTGGTCTGCAGCCCAGGTGTGCTCACAAGTGAGGAAGGAATCCTCCTCTTCTGCTTTGCTCTCCCCTGCTGCTCGTGTGAAGCAGTTTCCCTGCCACAGCAGGCAGGCTGGGCCACGGTGGAACAGCTGTATCAGGCCTGCTAGGATTTCTCTAATCATACAGTCAGTAAATTTGTGTGTTTTTACCTGGGTACAGTGACATCCCTTGGAGAAACATGGGATGAACAGAACTTCCAAGACCAAGTCTGCTCCCACTCAGGTGCCACTTGTGAAAGCAGTGAGGAGAAGGAGATATGGGTGGAAGGATTTGGTGTAGAACAGCCACCTGAAGACAGCCCATTATCCTTTTACTAATCTGTTCTGCTGTCACCTGTAATCTCATCTCAGGAGCACAAAAGGGCTGTGATGTGATAAAGCAGGAAGGAAAGATGAAGCATTCTTTCTTTCCCACAAAGCCTGGTGAATAAAAACTCTTCAGGGTTTTTATACAACATTGCTGAATGTGAGAAACACATTTTGATTGAGTTTGAGAAGAACACACTGATAAGAATTTCCATATGCAGTGATAAAATTTTCAGGGTTTTCTTTCTTGCAACTATCATGTATCTCTAGGTCATAAAGAAATACTCTTCTTAAAGCTGCTGTGTCTTGGGCTTCACTTTAGATACTTTTGTTCATCCCATTTTGTGCATCAAAGCTGCTTCTTTGTCTTCCCAGTGAGGATTAGAGGTATCAGTGTATCTATCTGAAGATGAACAAGATGATTTGGTTTGCTCTCTACATATTGTCTCTGGAAAATGGGCTCCATTTCTTCATTTAGTTCACTAGTTACTATGTTTCTGGTAAATATTTCAATCCTAGGCATAAAGCAGCAGATGGGAATAAAAATTGTGGGTGCCAGGATGTGTGGGAGAGGAAAGGACTGTTAAATTATGAAAGAGAATGCAGTATTCAAAGAGAATAGTCTTTGTAGGAAAAGAGGTGGACTGGAAAAAGTCAAGGGCAGGGCTTAGAATGCATAGTGAGAGTGAAGGATGAGATAAAATAAGTGTGAAGAAAGAGAGAACAACAGATTCCAAAAGTCATTTATATAAAGTTCTCTGTGATGCTGTGGAGGAAAGAGGAAGCACAGTGCAGACGAGAAAGCAAACAGTGGGTGGAGAGCTGTGCTAATGCTCCTAATCTGCTTCTCGTGTCCTTGGTTGTTCTCAGTGAGTTTATATCTCTGACACCCTTCCATGGAGATGTGCAGACAATGTTTTTTTTCAGAGACAGCCTCATGGATTAGGATGGGTTAGGTTATTAACCCAGCACTCATAGTAAGACAGGTTTCTACAACTTCACTTCTCAGATGGTTGGAAATAGTCAACTAATTCTCAGTCTAAATTTAGTCATGGCTGTTTTCTTCTTATTCTTGCTTGGGGTTTTCTTTAGTATAAACGCTTTCCCCATCTTCCTTGAATGACAGTTTCCCTGATACATTTTATATGTACAGGTTTTAATTCTGCCTTTTTCTCATCTAAGCAGCCCCCAGTGCACCCTGAGTGGAGGAGGCTGTGCTGCCCCACCCTGGGGCTGTGCTGCCCCACAGGAGCTCCAGCAGTGCGCGTTCACTGCAGCCTCCACCCCATCCACTGCCTTCCCATGGCTTGTCCCTTGGTAAAACTCTTCCTCCTGACAGTTCCTCACATCCTCTATAGAATGGAAATAAAACAGGAGCTGACAGTTTGCAACATTATAAATAAATACCTCACACTGTGAGCGATACACAAATGTTGTATTCCTTTCAATTGTAGAAGATGAGGCTTTTAGAGTGTGTTACCACTGGCATTTTTGCCTGTAACAAGGAGCTTAGACTGCAGGCTAGGGAATGTTAAATAAATTTCCAAAGCTCTAATGTCATCTACTTTTTTTAAATAATGTTGAATTGGGACTGGTGGCCTTGTCTTTGCAGAAATAGAAATTTTTATTTTACGGTTTCCTTTAGCTGTATTAGCAAAAAGTATGCTGTGAAAATGGCCAAAAAAAATGCACCCATGTTAAATGCATGGTCTTACACCCAGTCTGATGAAGATATCTCCAGCAATCAGAAGCCCCTTAAGTGAAAATAAACAAAACAATATCTGGTAATATGCCTTTCTATTAACTCACATCAGCAAAGTAATATCATATTAAAGAAGTAACAAGTAGAGCTGCCTATGCAGAATAATTCTAGTTTGCAATCCCAAAATTTTCCTCTGCCTTTTTTTAATGACAACCTCTTATTCTTCTCAAGAGTATTATTGCAAGCTGCTTTAAGCACCCTATCATTAATCCTGAAATATGTATATATCTTCCTGCATTGTTAGTCAGATGAATGTGCTGTAGCTCTTATGATCACCTGAAGAAAATTACAACTCTGTGAGAAATATTTATATTGTAAATTTTCAAAATATTACTTGATCTCAAGTCCAAATATATAATTGCTTGCTATTACAGATAGAAAGGATGTGATTTAAAAAGAAAAGTGCTTCCAGGAACTGGCAAGCAAATGGTGTCTAAATTTCACTTAATTTAGGTGATCTTTTAAATCCTTCAAGCCATCAGATGTCTGAAGTCTGTTGAATACCTAAGATTTTGCCACTAAAGTTCTTTCTGTGTCTTCAGTCCATTGCCTGCCAGAGCTGCCAAAGCCATTCCTGGCCACCCTGAGCACAAGCCATGCTCTGGAGAGAAGTGCCTTTCTGTGATTCTTTATTTAATTTATAATGGGGGGTGTATCTCCTCTGGCCTCTTGCCTAGAGCTCTCCTAGAGAGTGTTCTTTCCACACTGCTGGTGTTGAAGGTTTGCTCCTGTTCCTGAGCTCCCCTGGTTCCACTGGTGTCCCCAAGGCTTGTCTCCCTGCTGGGCATTGCTAAAGCACAGGGCCTTTTCCAAGATTATTTTAGGGAACTTTTTCTTGCCCCTGAGGTTCATGTCCCTGCTCCTTAGCTGTGACAAGCTTTGTCACAGGGCCAGAATCTCTTGGGGGTGCCACACATTGATTGCCTTTTAAATTCCAGGGGAAAATGTGTTCCCAGCTTTTCTAGGTGTCCTCCAGCATCAGACATCACAGCAGGGACTCCTGGACAGTGCCTGCATCCAGCAGTGCTTTATGTTTTTATAAAAACTTTATGTTTTTAGCTGCTCAACTGAACTAGCAGAGACCATTGCAGTTGTACCCTGTACTCTCCAAAAATCCTTTTTCATGGACAGATGGTAAAATTGTTCTGTTGCTCTCTTTTAAACTGCCCTTAATCTCTTCTGTAAATGACAAATAAAACTTCTGTTTGGAAATTTTCCTTGGTACATGAGAAAGTTTCCAAACTTGTAATCACAAATTTAATAAGTAAATGTTCTGATATTAGTCTACAATGCATTAGAAGATATAGTGACGCTATTTTTACTAATTTGATAAAGAAAACTTAATGGAAAAAAAAAAAGAAACAAACATTACAGTTTTAGCTTTTCTGTGATGTAATAGATCTGTTCAATTCTAGCAGGTTTTTTGTACCTTTTATTGAGACAAATCCTGAAATCCTTATTCTTTCCTTCCTCAGGACAATCTCCTTTTAACTTTAGTGAGATAATAAGGCTTATGCTGCTTTATAAAGTACTTTGAGATCTATGGTGAACAAGATTTAAATATTATTGAAAGGGAAATTTGATTGAGTTTAAATTAAATAAGGAACTTCAGGATTCAGTTTATGGAGGTTGCTCTTTTCTTTTCTTACCATACAGTCCTTTATGCATTCATAATTTCAGATTTTGGTTGCAGTAGTGAATTGCTCTGCCTTGGAGGAGAGTGTGGGAGGGACACTTGTGGCTGGCCTTGGAGAAGGGCTATCATCCTGCTCTGGTACACAATCTGGCACTCATGGATACATTTGCTAGCAGAATTACTTGTTTAAATAATTTACTTTGACGTGTGGCTGCAGCATTACGAGGAAAATACAGATTCTTTATTTCAGCTTAAGGAAAACGTGCCTCACACCAGGGTTTGTTCTATTAGCTGGGGCCAGCAAGGTCAGAACTTTAATGCAGGAGCCCTATAAGGTAGATTACAAGTAATTTTAGTTTCTGAACTTGGTCAAATTCAGGAAACATGAATAATGTTGCTTATATAAATGAATTTTCATGAAGATACAGGCATGTGTTTTGGGAGAAAATGATAAATGAAGTGAAGTAAAAATGGAAAAAGCATAATCATATCAGTTTCCTATTGACTTTTATTGAATTAGTCATATCCGGTACTTAAGTGTTTTGTAATCTACTAAAAATGCTTTTATAGTGTAGAAATTTCATTTTATGAATTCCACATAATGCAATCAAAACATTTAGACTAACATCTTCATGGTAGGAAATTTCATCCACATATTATTTTGAAATTCTTTTAAATGAAAGGTAATACCTCTAATATTATACAGAAGTATCTTGACAGAAAATGCAAGAGTCATGTAATAGCACAGAAGTCATTGTTTGCCAGTGCTCTGGGATGAGAAAATAAGTTTATGAAAGAAATGCTAAGTTTAATCTAGCATTGGAATATACCTTGGCACCAAGAAGATCTGCTGCCATGTCCTTTGAAGCTCATGGAAATTCTGTCATTGACTTAGAGTAAAATCTGCTTGACACCAAAACAAATGATGTGAGATTTTTGTGTACAAAATGGAAGAGAGAACTGGAGGAATGAGGCCACACAGATCTGGATCATAGACTACAGAAATGTTGATGCTGTCAGTCACTTGGGAGAGGATGAGGAAGATGAGGAGGAGTGTGGGTTTGAGGGTTTGTTGCAGTGGCCAAAGATCTCTGTTGTAAATTGGGAGGCAAAGGGTGCACTGGTAACCAGTGATGTGGAACTTCTGTCCAAACCCCATTTTCTCTCACATTGGTGGGGGGTTTCCTCGTGTAGGCTAAGTCAAAATAATTTCTTTTATGTCTCCATACTGGTACTGCACTGTCAGCTGATTGTTGTATTGCCATGTCAGACTGAATGAGGAGGACTCACTTAAAAGGAAAAATTTTGAATTCACTTGAAAATGGTTGTCTTCAGTGTTGTCCTGATGTAAAAATTGTTAAATTTAGTAAGTGATGAGACTAGATTTCATTGAGTTACACAGATCCAAGCTAGAGGGCACTTGAAAATCAATTTGCATCTGCCCACCTGTTGGTAGAAGCCTTCTATTTCTGCTCTCTAGCACAGCCCTTCTGGGGTGTGCTGAAGACTTGGGCTTTGAGGTACAATAATTCTTGCAAAGGAATATTTGAAGATTTCCAGGCACTTAATGAGTCTGAACTTTTCAAGCTGGACCTTTGCAATATGTGGGGAGGCTGCAGCTCAAACTCTGCTGGATTCCTCTATGCTCATTTGCCAGAATTTGATCAAGAATTGCTGCAAAGCCTGAATTGCAGGCAGGCAAATTATATAAGACACTTTATTTCTGTCTGTCACTGTATCCATCACAAACACGGCTGACTGGGTCAGAATTCCTCCTCTAGGCACTGGCAGAGGAGGCTGCTGGGTTTGGCTGCTACAGCAGATCTCTGTGGACTGACTTCCTAAGCTATCATGTCCCAGTTGTGGCTTCCATGTAAGGAAAAACATCTGCTTTCTTCAAATGTTCTGGGCTCAGTAGCTGTGTAATGACTCTTTGGAGGTCAGCTACAAGTATCAAAGAGATCTTTCCTCTTGTTTTTGTGCTGTTGTGGTTTGGGTTTGGTTTTTTTTTTGATTCTTTATATCTGCTTTGAAGGAAGCGAAAGGTACAAGATGTCAATATTTAATGGAATAAAAAAGGAACTTGTTAGTGTTGTCAAAAAACAACATTTTGTAAAAGGGGAAAATATGGTTTCATGGGGTAAATGTCACCTCTTTTGGGTATGCAGGATGTGGAGACAGTGGGAACTTTGCATGAGGGAAAGCTTGGTTTGTGAAATCTCTGTGCATGACTTGAGAACAAAATAGGAAACAGATCATGTGAAGCAGATATAATTAGAATTATCCTCCATCTTTTTGTGAGGAGGACCAGAAGCAAATATATTGTTCCAGAACTAAGGCTAATATAACTTCTTGAGGGCTGTTCTATATTTTATTCCAAAGTAATGCTTCCCTCTATCTTTAATTAATATCTATTTAAACACTATATTTAAATATTTAAATACTGTATTTAAATTAAAATAATTAAGATATTTGAATAAATTGAAATCCAAGTATTTAATATACTTAAATAATACCTTTATTTGCTGAAACCAGGTTTAATCTCAAATTTTAGGGAATCTATTTAGCCTACAAGAAACTAATTTCTTATTTCTCAAAGTCTTCCATCTGGAATGAATGCAAATAGGAAGACATTTTGAAATGAGAAAAGGTTTACCTTTGTGTACACAAAGCAATGGGTATTTTATGCTCAAATGGAATTTCTTCATCAACAAAGCATGGAGCTGAGTGTACCCATGAGCACTTACTTAAATTTGTGAATAGAATTTAAGAAACCAGCTGCTGTGTTGAATTCCTGGAGCCCAAAGTCTTAACATGTCAACTCACACCAACTAATCACATCTTTAAAAGTTTTGTTTAGTTTTTCCGCTGATGGAGTTTGGGACAGCTGTAGTGCTAATATACAAAAAGTTTCCAAATGTAAAACCACATAAACTTTATTGCAGGACTTGTTCAAACTAGTAAGAGTTTTTCCATTGACTTGGATGGACAGTGGATTGAACACAGAATGGATATTTTTATTTAAATAAATAAGAAACATATGGCAGACAGCTGATTCTCTTTCTGTTGTTTGTTCAGCTAACAGCTTCTGGAGAATCACTACATTTGTTATTAGGATATAGATTAGGGATGAGATTAAATAGTCTTCAAATTGCCTACCCAAGTTTGTTCAATTCTTGGAGGCAAACTGAGTAAATTAAACCCTGAGAGTGGTGACCAAGATATCTTAATTCAGAATATTTCTCCTTCCATATCTAAGCTGCTTTCCAGAGACTGGGGTTTCCCCCCCCGCCAAGTTAGTTAATTCAGCTACTGAATCATTAGAGGTGTTTGAAAACAATGACTGAAAACTCAAAAATAACAATGCATATTATGTATTATTTAGCAAATATTTATTTAGCTCCTACTAATACAATTCCTTTTATTCATGTTGTTTGCTGCAGGTGCAGTACATCTCTTTTTCTTGTATCTGCAAAACATTAAAGACTTCTCCCTATGAAGAATAATTATTTTTTTATTCTTTTCTTGCCTTTGGCTGCTGTTACAATATGGCATTGGTGGCTGATTGTTTTCTGCTGGAATTCATTGTGATTTGCTGCCATGTTTCGATGTCTCCTGGAATCTGTAATCCCGGGGCTGAGCAGTGGTGGTGGCTGTAGGCGAGCGCTCACTGCGCGGTGACCGAGTGCAGTTCTAGGTGGGTGTTTCAGCAGAGCAGCAGCAGCTGTTATCTCCCTCCAACCTGGTGCAGCATATTAACTATGCCAGCAGTAAACTGAGGCCTGCCTTTAACCATTTTTATTCACAGTTTGTCCCCATTTTGCATTTGTGCTGTCGGGAGATTTTTGTTTTGTTTCTAGAACCGTTTCATATCTCAGTCAGCTTTGCTTTCTTTTCTCTTGTACTCTCTATTGATATTTCTCATGGTTTGTTGGGGTTCTTTCCCCCCTTAATAATTTCTTTTTATCTCCATTTCATTCCTACATCTCAGTGCCGTTGAGGAAGAGGCTGTACCTTTTTTTCTGTCTGTTTGTGTCATGCCAGCTTAACCTACTGCCAATTTAACTTCTGCATCTGCAGTCTCCTGTCAGGCTCTACTCTCCCTCATCCAAACTTCTGCCTTCCTCCTCCTCTTGGGCCGTGTTTCTGGCTGAGTATTCCATGCAGTGTATGCAGAGAACAGCCCCCTGCCTGACACAGCTCCCAGCACCACGTTCCTCATCTTTTGTGGTGCTTCAAACCCTCTTTGATGTACCAGAGTGGAGGGGGGAGGTTTTACACAAGTTTTACACTCAGGCCTTCTCTCTGCCTTCTATCACTGTTATTTGTCATACTGCTGACACATGGATGGAAGCATTTCCTTTTTATGTTAACCCTGGGTATGCAAAGGCACTGGAGGGCAATTTATACACTGCTGCAGCTTGTGGCATCAGCAAGGTATCTCAGCAAGTTTGAGATATTACCACAGTTAAATAAACCAGGGTAGTGATGAGGAGGAATGAAGTGAAAGTGGCTGTAGCAGCTGCACATTTCTGGTAGGGAAAAGATAACATGGGAATTATGTCTTTCAACATTGAGGGGTAAGATGTGTACAGCTGCAATACCTGAGGCCACAGCTTGGACACCACGGTGCATTGCTTTGAAATGTGTGCTTTTACTGACCTGTGGAGGGTCTTTGCTTTGTCTTTGCCCTGTCCAACTCATCTGTGACACGTGGCTGCATAAAGAAGTTTTAGATAGGAATAATGCACAGCAAGCTGGGGAAAAGCCTGCCAAATAGTAAAGTTAAATAATTTACCTACTTAAAGTTTGGTTCTACCCTTCAGTATGGCTCTGGTGTGATATTTATGTTAGCAGGATGATTTGTGCTGATATCAATTCAGTCTGTGACAAGATGAGGAGGCTGGTCTGATAGGAGAAATGTGAATGTATATAATTTGGTTTGTGGTTTTTAGTTGGTTTGTAAATATATTAATCATTCAGGAAATCCATTGTGACTAAAAATGAAGATTTGTACACATAGATTCCTGCCTGCAGCCACAGTTTATGTTTGCATCTGTGAAGTGTACACCCCTGGCTTGGACCTGTGATAATTATTTTTTTTAAATGCTTCTCAGAGTGGAAATGCAAGTGCCAATTGAAATACCTATTCTGCTTTGTTTTCATCCTAAAATTGCATCCACTTAGAGAGGAGTTAGTCTTTAATTGTTTAAAATCTGCTGTATCAGGCAGTGTAGATTTTTAAAGGATCTATGTTTTGCTTTTCACTATGAAAGGCAATTTATTAAATTAAGATAATCTGAGAGATGGAGAGAGTGTATTTCTCTCCCTCCTATCCATATTGATTTGTTGGAGCTATAATCAATCTTATTTTCTTTTGTAAAAATTATAAACTCCATTTTGTCTGTGTGTAGCATCCTGTTATTGTTATGCTCAGAGTCTCCAGCAGGAGTTCTCTGCAGACTGAGGTGAAATTTTGCCTGATGTGTTGGCTTATATTACAGTAGATTAAACCTTACTGCTTATATCATCATCATCAATTTTACTTGGTCATTTCATCATTTTTTTTCTTCTGACAGATTTGTTTAGGTCTGAATTTCAAGCCATGTCTTTGTTAACAACAGTGAAATAGGTACAAATCTTGCATTCAAGGAATTGCATACACTTGTATACATTATAAAATATGCTAACGTATTTATAAAGCTCCAAGAGTGTTTTTAAATGCTATTATGTGTATTTATCAGCAAGTGGAGCTTTTCCAAGTGAAGTCAGTGGTTGTACTGTTTCTGATTTTTACTACAAGCTTTTATTCAGAGAGAACCTGAGAGTCAAGAGAGAGAAAAAGGAGAGTTCAAATTAAAAATTAAAAATAAATGGCAAATCACTGATCTATTCCAGTGGCATTAAGAGCGTTGTATCTCCCTAAAACCCTTCTTTTCTGTGATGCCTGTTTAAAACTGGACAACAGTGTTCTTCTGCCCTGACTCCTGCCTACAGCAGTGATCACAAGCATCTTGTCACCTTCCATCCCTCTCCATCTGTCCACGTTCCCCTTGTCTTGCAGATGGTGAGCTGTCTAGGGCAGGAGCTGGGGTTTTGTTCTCTGCTTAGGCAGCATTTAGTGAGCAGCACTTGGCACAATGGAGTCCTGGTCAATGACAAATCCTGGGAAGTTTTATGATGATGAAGCAAGTAAAATTTTCAACTTTGTATCCGTTAGAAACTTTAGTTATGTAAATAACTGCTTTACCCCAGAGTTTTTTCAAATATTTTACGTTGCTGAATTATTTACAGTAAACACATTGTCTTACTACTCAGCATAAATTTAAAAGATAATTTTAGCACAGAAAGAAAATATTCATGAAGAGATACCGGAGGAAGAAATAGAAGTGATAAATTAATGAAAATATACTGATAATGGCAATGGTCCAGATGAGAAATATCTCTCATCTGAGAGTTCACTTGGTATTGTGAGGATGATGTTGAACCTGTATATATTATGTGCTGCATTTGCCCACCTTTGTGATCCATGGACAGCTTGGGAATAGTGGAGGACAAAGGCATTCTGAAAAGATTTTTGGAAAAGAATTACCCTGAAGTAGAGTAGGCAGAGAGGAGCAGGAACACAATAGTGCTGCTGGGAGGTGTTAATACAATTTGAAGTTTCACTGGGAGCTGTAGGAGCAAGGGGGAAGAAATCAGGGGCATTTGGGGTGTAATAACAATGAATAACCTTTAAAGAAATGCTACAAGATAGAAGTAGCAGGAACAGACAGGAGAGTCCTGAAGCAAGAGGCTGTTCATAGCAAGGTGTGCCATTTTTGACTGCAGAAAACTATAGGCTTGCCTCAGGGAGAGGTCCCTCATGGAACAGGGAAAGGTTGTAACAAGATCTTTCTATACTGTAAATATCATATGTCACCTCCACACTGGCTCTTTTCTCCGCTAGTTTATGTAGACTGAAATGTCAACAACACACTTCTACTCAGTTTCATGTCACTTGCACAAAATCAACTATTGCTAAGAAAAACTGGAGTGTTTGGCTAAAAATAACCCAGAGGGTGATGGCTCTGGCCATGGCCCCAGAATCTAGTTTTTAATGCAGATACAGTTTTATTTCAACATTTTACAAGAAACTTCTGCATTTCACAAAAAAAAAAACAAACATAAAATTATGCCAGAGATTGTATAGTCATAATACATTCATTATATACTCATACAAATATATATATATATAATACATAGTGATTATATATATTCATATATATTCATTATATATTATATACTCATTTATTTTGTTGTAATTTGGGAATTAATCTTTATTCCTACAGAGGTGAAGACAAAGAAAGACATATTGACCAAGCAGAAAACATGGATAATGTGTTTGTACAAATCATGAGGTGCTTTCAATAAACACAGTTACCTGAAAAATGCTGCTGGTGTGGGCATGCAACTAAGCTTTGCTCTTTTGTTCTATATAGCACCAAAATCCAATATCTTCCTGGACTCTGACAAGTGTTCTTGCTTTTATGTCATTATCCTGGATTCTTGCATGGGTATCTTGTTTACTTTGACAATAATTATAACAAAGAGATGGCAGCTCTGATTGTGGTCATGAAGGCTTTCTGTTCAGAAGGATGTTTTCCAAGAGGCAGGATTATCCTTAGTCTCTGTAGGAATACAGCTAATGTTTCAGATAGCTTTTGTTCCTGGGACATGGAAGACTTCAGAGAATACCCACCATCATGGCATCACTCCCCCATGCTCTGCAAATCTGGCTGGAGCTGAGTGTATTTTTATTTTGTGTGTTTGATTCTGTCCTCCACCACGCTTCTAAAGAGTTCAAATACCCAGAGAAAACATCTGCCTCTGGAAACAAATGAAAAAGATCATCTGTGCTGTGTTAGTCATAGAAATATCTTTTTGTTTAGTTGCTGGACGAAATTCTTTCCTGAGCAATGTTAAGCATTGAAATTATTGAGTTTACTGAATTTCCAATCGAATTAGCTTTTGATATTGATGAGGTACAGCCCAGAGTACTTTTTTCTGCAATCAAATATTCCTTCAAATGAGTGGATGCATTTTAGTTTCATAAAATTAGTTTCAGTAGGTTTCTGCACAATTGCACCATCAAGACAGATACATGAATGCTAGCTGTTTGTTTGTTTGTTTGTTTTTCTCCTTATTTCCCAGTGAATTGGTAGCAAAATTTTGGCCAAAATGGAATGCCAGGAATTTTGACTGCCCAAATGGCAAACTCCACATCTTTTTATCACTCCCAAGTGATCACTCATCCTCTGTGCTGTAAGTGTTGCACGATGCCTTTGCAGGCTGCAGGGTGCAGTTTCACCTCTGCACACTTGAAGGGCAGGAATTTTGCTGTCCTGCAGTCCTTCCATCACCAGTGACTGTGAATCCTCGGTGTGCATGGATTGTCAGTGGCATCCATGCTTGGGAACATGGGATAGGTGACTGTTTGAGTTGTGGTGTCGAGTTTCTTGGTCTGACATCAGCACGGTGAGGCAGTAGCTCTGTTCCAGCCCTGCTGGAGAAAAGCACGTGAAGTTAAAACAGGGTTGATGTGACACTGAAACCTCCCAGCAAATTCTGCTGCTCTGGCAAGATGTTGTCTTGCATTGTGCCTTTCCAGTCTTCTTACACATCTGGGATATTTTGGGCACGCTTTGGAGAAACCTGAAAAAAGCCTTTGGATGTACAGAGGAAGAGAAGTGAACCTTGACAAAGGTGTGTAGAAGGGAAAGTTTTGATTTGTGGAGTTGCTGTCCTCTCTGTCGGGAACTACAGCCAAGGACAATCTCTTGATGCCCCTAAACCTGAAAGCAGAAGTGACTCTGCACTAGAGAAATGGCAGATTAAAGCTACTGCCATGAGTACAGGGGGCTGCCAGTGTGCTGTGAACATTTCTCTGATTTCTCAGGGAGCCTTTTATGCTGTCCCTTCATGTACAGAAACAAAGAAATCTCCATGAGGAGATTTAAGCTACAAGGAATGTCTGGACCTCAAGAATTTACACTAACAGGAGAGCAGAGGGGATTTTTAATATTAGTTTATGGAGGTGTTTAGGTTTTAGGTATCACTGCAGACTGCTGTGGATTTTTCTTCTTGGTTCATGGGGATCTCAGTTGTCACAAGGGGTTGCTGAAGATTCATAGGCTATTGTTTTTTTTTTCTTGTAGGGCTTATATTTTTGCCCCTTAAATTAAAAAAATGAGAAAAGGCATTACACTCATGCTTTGCATTTTCTTTTAGTGAACTGTGGAAGTTCCAAAACGGAAGTGTAACTATTTTGTGTCTGGGAAGATTTGTTTAAAAGATGTGTTATGATTAATATAAATGACCTATACCATTCCTCTCTTGGTTACAAACTGTTCACAAATTTTCAGAGTCAAAGAAACTGGAAACAATGGATCAATAAGATTATTACCTTTATTTCTGGGCTATACTTTCCTATTAGTATTTTTCAGAACCTTTCCCAAAGTATCTCTATGGCTGGAGACAGAGATCTGGAGAGGAAAAAGTTCTTTGGAACTGAAAGATTAGGTTCTGTTCAAGGTGACCCTTGATCTGGAGTTCTTGGGGTCCTCCTGCTTTTATCTATCCTTCAAAATAAGGAGGTTAAATTTTGTTAGATTTATGGGAAGATCTCAGCTACATATGGAGATATCTCCTTTCCTCTAATCCTGTGCCAAGCAATGCCAAAGGGATGCATCCATCATTAAGCACTAAGAAATGTTTTTGGATCATCATCAGGTAAAAGACTTGGAGAAACCTGGGAATACACCAAAGGTCAGAGCTCAAATATTTGTGTAACTTTGCAGTTGACTTGAAGATAGATTAATCAAGTGGTAACATAAGCAGCACTATATGCCAGATTTATAAAGGAAAGAAAGAATATGCAGAGTCACTCTCCCCATTGTGAGGAAACAGCTCAGGTATGAAAGCAGCAGATTTAGCAATGTATATCTCATATTTCAACTCTCTGGAAGATGCAATGCTATTTTGGGATTATATGAGGAAGCAGTATTTTCATCAGTTCCCAAACTGATGGTGAAAGGAATTAAGTTCAAGTGAATATTCAAGTAGTTATATGAAACACCCAAATGGACATTAGAGGAATGGGGTCATCCATCATTCAACTATTTGCATTAGAGAAACAGAAAAATTGTCATTGTTTGAGGCCTCTTTTGCACACTCACATTCCCAGAATTCTGGGTCTTTTTCTACATAGGCTGATTAATTCACCAGCTCAATTCACAGCCAGTTGCTGGCTGTGAGCCACTAATAATGGATTGCCTATGCAGTAGCCTTCAAAGAGAAAAAGAAAATAAATTTTTATTACCACAGCAATTTTGGCTCTGCTATGAAAATGCATTTTACGATCTTTTGTTCCGTGCTCGAGCAGAATGCTTTGTCATCAGGAGGTTGTAGTAATAAAGATGTGGTAGGCAAGTAGGACTAATGTGGGGTTTTAACTGCTCTGGGGTTTTACCCCCCTGCATATGACATCATCTCTGTGGATGTTGGGGGATAAAAGATTCTGAATAAAAACATGAAGTACTCATTTTACTTTATGGGCGGTAATTAACCTCTGACAAAAAATGGGTGAAATCATCCCCAAAGAGGACGACACATGGATACCTTGAATAAATCTATTGACACCCTTTCCTCCTTCTTCTCTGCCTCTGATTAATATTCAGGGTAAAATCTACCAAGAGCAGCCTGTTCATGTGACATCAAACCAACAAATCAGGAAATCAGAAAATACCAATGTTACTGCTAAGTTACTAGTCCTCAGTGGTTTCGTTTTTGTTCAAACTTTGCATACAAAGCAAAATAATTTGTAGTTTTCCATATGTAATTACCTACGAGTTATCCTGAAAGTGATGGTGTGGTTACATTTCCAAAACATTTTCTTTTTCTCTTCCTGATGACTGTTAATAAGAAACAACCATTAATGGGAAATATGAGTCTGAGCTGGGACCACAGGTGACTGTTCTCCCTCACTCGTAACACTCTGCTCACTAAGGCAAAGCTATTTAATTGGTTCCTAAGCACCTCATTTTTTATGAGCGGGGCTTAAGTGCTGAAATATAGGAAAGCACATTTCCTTGTGCTTGCTATCAGCACAGAGGAATATAAATGTAGTTCAAAGAAAATCCTAGAAAGCTTCCTAAATGATTCCTTTGGAAAATGGGAAGCATTATCCCGTAATCTTTATTTTTATCAGAGAACAGAGGGTTTTTTTTTGGGAAAAACACAGTACTCATTTCTGATTACTTTTAGCAAGAGTTTCACAGAGGTCTGATGGAAGATGTGACTTCCTTTTTCTTTTTTTGGTGGGGGGAGTTTTGAGATTAATTCTTAAAATCTCAGAGATGTGAGTGCTAGGGTGTAAAACACAGGGATATTTCTTATGGTGTGACAAACTAAACTTAATTTTGTGTCCCTGTCATCTTCATCCCCTTGATGGTAATCCTTGTCATCAGAGATTCTGATTGACTTTGTATATGAAGCTGTGAAATATTTCTGTAAAGCAAAGCAGTGTTTTCTGTTTTCCAAACACCTGACAACAAACAACAATATTAAACAATAACACTGTACTTTTGTCCCCCAGGCAAGATTTATGATTTTTACAGGTTTATTCTGATGAGTCTTTTTTTTTTCTGTCTTTGAATGAACATTAACATAAAAGGAATGTTTTTCCAGTTAATTCATTCTCTTTAGGAATCAACATAATATAAACTAAAATTATGTCTCTGATTGTTTTCTCTTGAAATGCAAGGCTTCTGTGAAGCTTTTATACTGGTCTCTCTTATTTGTATCTTATTTTCATAAAAACAATTACTTGCAGTATTCTGATGATGGTAGGTGTTAATAAAAGTCAAATTGCACCAGACTGATATGGATAAAGTCTACAAAATACCATAAAAGATGGAAGGTATCAGTTTAATGAACAATATCATTACAGGTTTTATTTCTGAAAAGGAAAAAAAAAGGGTAAACTGGAATGCCTAGATAAAAAAGTATTTTAGATCTTAATATTTATTCAATATAGCTATTATATTAAAAAATCTATCAATGAAGACTTTATTTAATGATTGTAATGGTTCAACATAATATCCTGGCCCATGGTTCAGGGTTGGTGGCATGACTGCAGCATAGATACCTGTAGTAAAAATAATCAGAATTGTGGAAAGCATCATTTAAAAAAAATCCCTCTTCATAAATGAGTTGGACTAAGTGACAGAAATAAAATATTTCTCTTACATTTCTCTTTTGTTTCTGTGTTTTGATGTTTTAGTTTTTGGGGGTTTTTTTAAATATATTTGACTTGACTTTTGCATGCTGGTTTGTTAATGGTAGCCTTTAAAATATGAGGATGCTTGCATTAAATGTTCAAACATGTGCTTTGTATATTGAAATCAAATGGGAGATGTTTCCATCTACCACTGATGGGAGATGGTGCCTTGATGTCCTCACTCCTGGCAGTTGAGATAAAGAAGAGTTTATGGCTTATAATAAAAGCTTATGCTAATGAATGAACTTCAGTACTCGAAGGTGCTAAATCCACTTGCCAAAAAAGGTGTCATAAAACTCTTCTCTTTCCAGCCAAAGAGAAATGATAGAACAACTGAAAAATTAACCATCATTTTTTAAAAGCACTTTATCCACACATGCAATGCATAAAAGTTACAGCACGAATCATTTAAATGTTTTCTCTATTGAATGGTTGTGTATCTATGGCACAGTTTTCTTTCTAAAAAGTTCAAAAAGCCCACAACCTTTGGCAAGGTATTTTAGCTCTTGATTCTCTCTCTTATGCATATATAGTTTAATCTGCCTCAAAGGTCTTGTTCATTTAAGTGTGTGCTATGAATTATTGTCTTCCAGTGTGCTGTGTACATGCCATGTCTGACCCCCCAGTGGAAGGAAAAAAACCATCCAGCAGCACTATTGTCTTAAAAATGGTCATTTTCATGTTTTATGCACCAAAAAGTGCTGTAATACCTTCTTAGGAATAACGTGGGGGGTTTTTTGGTTTTGTTTTTTTTTTTGGTTTCTTCTGGTAATTTTAAAAGAGAAGGCAAAGTAAACTCTGGGTGCCATCTGGTAGGATATAGGAGCTGCAGGTAAGCACACTAATAATACTTAATGCTGCTGCTACATGCTGTGTTTTCAGCACTGTAGGCATCAAGTGATGAATTCTCAGAACATTTCCTGTGCTCAAGGTAAATGTTACTAATCTCTTTAAGGAATCTTCTTGGTCTTGCTGAGAATAATACCTGTGTGCTTGCCAGCCCTGGAACCCCTAAAATCAGCTTAATATTGTGTTTGCTGAAGTTTGTTATTTCTCTGCCCAGCCCTTTACTCTGCCCTTTTCACCAGCTCAGACTCTGCTTCCTCAGAGAACCCCCAGTGAAAAAAAACAAACAAACAAGCTAGACAAAATTAGTGATTTTTTTAAAAATTTTTCTGAGAGATCTGAGTGAACACAAGGAAGTGTTGGCCTCCTGTCATGGTGTAAAGAAAGGCAGATTTCCTTACTACTGTCCAGACATAGAAACAATAAATACTGTTCTGTGCAGGCTTTTCTTAGAGTAAATATGCAGACATATTTGCCAGGCTGGAATCCCTGCATGTTGCTAAGTTCATATTAGCTAAAAGAGACAGGCAGCAGTAAGTGTAATATATTGTCACAATTAATGTTCTAGCCTGTGACCATGTTTAATTAATTATTTGTTTCACACTAGCAGTATGTTTAGTGTATAATTAATTAGCCCAGAAGCAGAAGAGTAAGGAAGAATGACTTGAAAACTGGTGGTGAAAAGGTTCTGGCATATCATAGTTAGGCTTGTTTGTTCTGTCTTTCTTCACTGTGGAAGCCCTTGCAGTGTTTTTGCTTTAAAGTAAACAAAGTGGATCCCTATGTGTTTGCTAAAAAAATTAATGTACCATTTTCTCTGTGTGGGACATGGCATTAGTCTCAAGTACAAGATGTGTAAGACAAGTGCATGAATTTTTTTGATCTCTGTGTTACCTCTTAGGCAGTAAAAGCATCAGCTCCGATTCAGGATCTGTCAATGCTCCAAGTGGATGTGTTACATTTTTCTCACTTCCCAACATGACAGACATTGGGACTGTGGCTGTGTCTTGGTCTTTCTAGTTCTGGCAGCTGAATTCTAATACTTGCTCGGGGCTCTCTGTGACAAGCACACTCTTTGGTAGGGATGCGAGGAGCCTCCTCTGCCCTGGCACTTCAAAGCGCTGCAGAGACGGCTCTGCTGCTGCTCCCCAGGGCAGGTGGACATGGAACAAACCATGCCCTCACCTCTGCCTCTGCCCCTTGACCTTGTGTCTGTTTGCTAGATCTAGGGGAGCAGGCTGAACCCTTTCCAGAGACATTCACCAGGGCACACTTTTCAGGACCTGAGGGGGGAATCAGCGCAGCCTGGCACTGACACCTCCCCCAGGAGCGCTGAACATGGACCTGGCACCTGACACAGGTGAGCCTGCTGAGCTTCAGGGCTGTAATGTGGGGAAACAGAGCCTCGTGGAAAGATGTGGAGTGCAAAATACACCTAAGCTGAAAACATAAATACTAACACTTGAACATCCATGCACAGTCTAGCTCACCAGCAATGCTGGAATCAGGGAAAATCACCAGTTTACAATGAGCTGTGAAAGGTTTTTCTCTATTAACAATTGGATCCAAGAAGATGAAGTGCTGATTTCACTCTTTCCATTGTGTTTCACTGGGTTTAACTGGCTTTCAAATCGGAGTCACCACTGGATGAGTGAGACTGTGGTGGTGCCAAATATCTGCACAGGCATAAAATGTGACATCAGAACAATTTAGTGCGTAAGATTCCTGCTGGAAATCTCCTGGATTTGTAACTTCCTCCCTGCTACCGAAATCACACCAATAGCATTAACAATTCAAGTCAGGCATAAGTTTTTCAGTCTCTGAATAGAGATCACTACAATGCTTACGCTCTCTAAATACAGATAATTAGAGGCTGTGGCATAATTCTCTTCTCCCTTGACCTAAAAGCAGTCACAAGTAAAGTCACTGCAGCAATTGGTTACTCTCTCAGAGAGCTAACAGAATGCATTGTGCCTACAGTGAGATCCTTGACTTGCATTAATTTGGGTGGCAGGATCTTTACATTGCTTCTTGGAGTTGTTTTTGGTTGTTTTTTTTTTGTTGGTTGAATTTTTTTGCTTGTTTTTATTTTAATTAAGTTGCACACTCTCATGGCAACTGTTATTTGGAGGTGAACATCAGCAGATGTAGGGAAGAGTTGAGATAATGTCTAAACAGTAGGCAGGAGTGGAACAGGAATGCCAAATTTTAAGAAATTTCTTTGTTTTTAGTGTTTGGGGAATAAAGGAATCTATGCTATCTACTTTGCTTATAATTCACTAAAATGGGTCAATGCTTGAGCTAGCAGTTGCTCTGAAATTACAATGACTGACTGTAATTAAGAACTAATTTGTAGTCATAAAAAAGCCAGATAAGGGGCTATCCACTTCATGAGAAATGAATATAATCAGGATAACTGGCACAGCTGGTGGCCATAGTCTGTCCTCAGTGAGCACACACAATTCCCATAATTCATAATAGGACTTATGAATCTGCCTCAGAAGGTGGATACTTAAGAAAATTTCTTTTAGATTTGAAACATAAAAACTTACAGAGTATGGGGACAGGGCTTAGGGAACACAGTGCAACCATTTATTAACAATACAACATTAGCATTTTGATAGGTGTCGTGTAAATGAATTGGGTAGATTTCTTTAGGTTTGTTAGAAAATGTCACATTTGTTTCAGAGGAGTTGTATCGAAGTTGAATGTGCCATTTTATAAATGTGAGCAAGAATTGACTCAACTGAAGCCATTCCTTAGTTGTATTTGAGTTTGTGGACTTCTTTTCCTTGATATCACAGGCAGAGCTAGCAGCACTACCCTGTAACATTTTCATTTGTGATATTCCACTAACTTCTGTATGAAAACAATCAACTTTAGCTTTACTGCAGAAAATATATCTATAAAACCCTGTTAACTGTTTTCCATATGCAAAACAGCAATTATGACCTCTTTGACTTAGCACTTATTCTACAGAAATAAGCAATTGCCATTTGGCTCTATTCATTTTGTACTTTGTTTCACACTTTCTTAAGATGTATCAGCAGACTTTTAATTATCCTGCAAATGATTCTATTAAGCATTCTCCTTGCATATTAAATGCAGAAGACATTGTTTTGAGCTTCCTTTTCCTCCTGTGAATAGAATGTGGGCAGACATAGAAAAATCAAATTATTTTACTAAATGAAAACAACCTGAGCAGAAGAAATCATTTTGAATAATGACAGCTTGGGTGAGAGTGTCACCATTTTCTATCAGTTTGCTCTGCATCACATAGGAGCTCACTTG